>NC_087373.1:22712429-23012429 GCF_031761385.1 Necator americanus
TGGAGTATTGTTGTAAGGGATAGTAGATTATGGAGAGGAGGGTGATTCCGTCCATTTCTTCCTAATTGCCGTAAAAAACGGCCCGGAAGATGCGGCGCCGCACAGGCTGGCGCGCTCCAATCGAACTCTTTGTAGAAAATAGTGCGCCAGAACGCCCGAAGCCGTATCTTCCGGACTGTTTTTTACGGTAATTAGGAAGAAATGGACGGAATCACCTCCTCTCCCTAATCTACTATCCCGTATACGAATACTCCACCTGAAATCCGCACCACCTTAGATTCGTGGAGTGATGCCTTTAATAACCTAGTGAGAAAAAACTTTGAGAAATGCATAGGTCTTCATACGTGGAGGAAGACTTGGTCTGCAAATTGAGCTGCTATTTTTTCGCGACCTTCCAGTTAACGTTAAACAGCAGATTAAAATAAAAGAAAAATAAAGTTTTTAATCGTCTCATCTAATTTCAAAAACATCAGATGGTCCTTTAGAGTGTAGATCTGAAAGCTTTGTACAACAAGGTTCCAATTACAAAGCAACTCCAAAGTATTTCTCGAAGTGCTCTTCTCGCGAACTTATTAAAAATCTTCTAGACTTCTAGACCTGACAATGTTCACGCAACATGAACGTTTTAGCAATTAAATGTCATCGAATAAATTGTTGAAGAATATGTACTATTGAGTTGTTTACCTTTTAGCTTTACGTTTCTTCCTTGATCGCAAAATTTCGATGTAGTGGGTGGTCGTACCCTCGAGGTTCCATTACCATATATATATATATATATATATATATATATATATATATATATATATATATATATATATATATATATATATATATATATATATATATATATATATATATATATCGGTGGACCTGACCCTGCTTGGAGCCAATCGCTTACACGGTATCTTCAGAATCCAGCACGTTTTGGCATGACTACTACATGCTTATGATGAGTATGATAAACACCTTGCCCGAGAAACCGATACCATTAATTAAAACGTGCGAGGTGAACCGTTGGCATACCTGAAGTTTGTTGTGGGATTTTGGGATCAAAGGGTCGAAGCGGTTTGATGAATTTCCTTGTTTTTAAAAGTGATTCGCAACCGCTATGTATAATAAATACATCATTCGAAGCCGTATTGTCGAATATACGAATAATTCAATACTTAGGTGTCTGAACCAATCGATAGGGATAATATCAAAAGTAGTAACTGATTACACCAGCTTCAAACAACCGCGATGCACTTATTATTTCGTCCTTCTTCAGGTCACCTCTCGATTTGCTGGAAGAAATTATTCTCATTGATGATTTGTCTGATCGTGACTATTTGAAGGAGCCTCTTGATGTTTACATAAAACGATTTCCTGTGAGATATCTATGTTCTCTTCTATATATATATATATATATATATATATATATATATATATATATATATATATATATATATATATATATATATATATATATATATATATATATATATATATATATATATATGTATATATATATATATATATATATATATGTGTATAGGCGTGACTAATAATCCGCCGCCGACAGCATAGAACCTATCTTTTCGGCGCCTCATTTATTTTGTTCTGTTACAGTTAAAATAAAAAGTTGTGACAACAGAGGACATATCTATGCTTCGGACGCGGCATATACCTTCTTGTTTTCGATGTCTAATATTTGCAGATTCCAACTCGTCTCGTTCATTTAAAGCGTCGGAGTGGCTTGATACGGGCTCGCTTAACAGGATCTGCTATGGCAAAAGGACGAATTTTGTTGTTCCTTGATGCGCACGTTGAGGTAATTGTAATATCCGGGAAAAACATTTGTGGCGCATGATGCTCAGTGTCTGCCGGACGTTTTTAACGGCCTCCCCCGCGTGCAAGTTCATGATGGAATACACACAAAGAAGGACGAGAAACCTTCAAATTCAAGAGCTTCTCCAGTACTTATCAGTGAAATCG
Organism: Necator americanus; assembly: GCF_031761385.1. Lineage (NCBI taxonomy): Eukaryota > Metazoa > Nematoda > Chromadorea > Rhabditida > Ancylostomatidae > Necator > Necator americanus. The sequence continues at coordinate 22,714,404 of NC_087373.1, forward strand.
CACTATCGATGATCGGTTGCATAGATGCAAACTACCAGTACCCGCCCCCATTCCCCGCAGATGTGCGCTTCAGTCCTGTTAAACACGTTCGTTTCTAAGTGTGTTACATTTACCTTCTATCTTCCCTAGTAATTGAACTTCAGAACGAGTATGAGTGTACGCTTTTGAGTAATTATGAAGTTTTGAACTACATTAATTGTAAAGCTACTTAGGTGCGGTTAATTTGGCAAGCTCTGCAAACGTATGAAGGTGGAAGGAATGGCTTCTGCTTTTATCAAAGCACATTCCCATTCTATTGTTTATGGTCTTCATTTTGATATAGTGCTATCTCAAAAAAAAAAAAAACACTGCTCACTAGAATTCGAGCTGAAAAATCTTAATCTTTCGGATTCAAATTTCAGCGTTTGTAATACGGGGTTTGCGTCGTACCATCTTGGATGATCCTTTCAAATCTGTAACCTAATTATGTTCATGGTCAAGCTTACGGTGAGATATTCTCAACAGAAGAGTCGTAGAGCGAAGGGGAGAGGGCGGCGAAGGAGGAGAAGAGCAGGAAAAGAGGAGAGAAGAACAAGAAAGGAAGTTGGTATTGGCGCATTATCTTTTGAGAGAAACCGAAAACAGAGCACAGCTACCAACCACAAAGACGATAACAGGACACCGAAGGTTCGATCCGCAGTGGATAGAAATTTCTACAGAGTAGATAAAACTTAGAACTGTTATTAAGTGTTATTAACTCAATATTACAGAGTCTTCAACAATTTACACCTGAGCAATGGCACTTACTTACCAAAAATGCTCAGATTGTTACATTGTTAGGTGTTAATAATGTCGCTAGAGGAGTGCTTTTGAGACTTTTGGATGTGTTCTGTAGAAGGCTCATTGTACCAAGTGTTCATATGAATACCATGTGGTGTTCCCATTTTTTTTTTTTTGTTTGGAATATTGACGGGGAAATAGGAATTCGACGTTTTTTTCTGGTTTTCCTTGCCTGCATTTTAGGAAGATTACGTCATCATAAGAAGATGAACTTTGCATTCTACGATTTTTTACACTTATCCAAGTATAAAAAATTTCTAAAGTATGCTACCTTTTTCCGAGGTGGGGAAACATGCAAAATTTTCAGTTTGTTTTTGGGCGTGAAGAGATGTTTGATCTTAGTTAAGTTCTCAGTACGTTGTTTCCGAGGATTTCCCCTATCAGAATATAATTTTCACTTTTTTGCCGAAATTTCAAAAAAAGAAAAACTCGAGTGTACCAAAAATTGCACTCCGAGCATTTTTCTTTTTCTACGAAACGTGACAAAGTTTTCCCAAGCGGGTCTTCTCATGAAGTTATTAAAGATCTTTCAAAGTTAACGATGTTCACCCAATTTCATCGTTTTTGGTCCCTAAATATTATTATATTCACGAATAAACTGTTGAAAACAATGTTGAGCTGTTCATCTTTTAGGTGCAGTTCTGAACTATTTCGTCTTGTGCACGAATTTGGTCCAGCGGGGAATCGAACCCGCAAGTACCTATCGCTGCCTTTGCTTGTGCGCATTCTTTCCACATAATTTACACAATTTCATGTATTATTATACTTGACCCTTATTATGTTGCAACTCACTATGAGTCTTTAAAATTCTTGTTGGGATGATTTGATCCGCGCTGGTTTTGATCTAACCTGCTATTTTGAATATTTTCATTGTAGGTTACTCCTGGGTGGTTAGAGCCGCTGGTGGATCGAGTTGCGGACGACAGAAAACGTGTTGTTGCTCCTATCATCGATGTTATCTCAGGTGCTTAAGTGCTATTCAAGTAGTTCTTGTTTAGCACCGTTTATTATATTAAGATGACACATTCGAGTATGTTACCGCCTCTGATACTACGTGGGGTGGTTTCAATTGGCATCTAAATTTCCGGTGGTATCCAGTGCCGAAAAGAGAAATGTTGAGAAGGAAGGGCGATCATTCGTCACCTATTCAGTAGGTGAAAAGGATATTTCTTCCGTTTTTCCGAGCTGTTATGTTCATTTAGAACACCTACTATAGCTGGAGGTCTTTTTGCTATCGACAGACAATTCTTCTATGACATAGGTTCGTACGATGAAGGAATGCAAGTTTGGGGTGGAGAAAATCTTGAAATATCTTTCAGAGTAAGCGCAATCAACCAAATTTTTGTTTCAGTTCGTTTTCGTTTTATGTAACGACAGACAGTTTTCAATAAATTCTAGGTCTGGATGTGTGGTGGATCGCTGGAAATTCATCCATGTTCTCGCGTTGGGCATGTTTTTCGGAAACAGACACCATACACTTTTCCGGGTGGCACTGCAAAGGTTCTATGCGTTCTTGTTTTCATCCATAGCTTGTGGGTCCCACCAGAGGTTCTAGAAAAGAAACACAGAAAAACAAAACAGAGACAGAAAAACAACGAAAGAAGGGATGAATGCGAGGTGCTGTTTTCACAGGCAGCAAATATTTGTGATGATTTTCAGTGAATTTGATGTAGAACACTGTGATTTTTTTTTTCATTCTGGTGTGTTCTACTACCTTTTTGTATTTATCAAATCGTCGCAATTGATGACAAATTTTATGTTTCTCCTAGAACAAGCTCACCTTTCTTGTCATGCAAATTTCTACGAGTTTCTGCATTTATCCGGAAGCTCTACTTATGGTTTTCTTTCTCTAGGTGCTATTTCGAATACTGTTCTACGAATTCTATATCAGTTGCCCATATTTGGCCTATACTTGCAGCCATTTTGTTTACCTTCTTGTCTTTCCCATAGTAACTGGTTCTACAAGCTTTTCTTTGAGTTTAGTTTACAGGTTTTCAGGTAATTCATCACAATGCAGCACGTACCGCTGAGGTTTGGATGGACCAATACAAGCAGTTCTTTTACAAGATGGTTCCTTGTAGGTTATCCCGTATGCTTTTTTTGCTTTATACTCTGGAAGTTTCCCTTGTATTTTGCCAACCTCAGTATTGTTTGCAATTTCATTTCTCTTACAAATGAGTATTTATTTCTTTCTAGCAGCACGTAATGTTGATCCAGGGGACGTCTCTGGTAGACAACAGCTACGTGCCAGTCTACATTGCAAATCATTTGAATGGCAAGTTAATGCATATTCGAAGCATCTTCACGGTTTGCGCATTTGCTGCTGAATTACTACTTTTTCAGGTACTTAAGAAATATTTATCCGGAAGCTCCACTCCCGTATGATTTTCTTTCTCTGGGTGCTATTTCGAATACGGTAAATAATGGACATTAAGTGTTTACCTTATATTAACAGATTTTCACTTTTCACTGCTAAAGGTATCAAAGAAATGTTTGGATACGATGGCTAAAAAGGATGGTCCTGTGGGCTTCCAGCCGTGTCACGGAGCTGGAGGAAATCAGGTAACATACCTCGATGAGAGCTAGGCGTTCGTCTTGCATGCACTAATTGTCTTTTTCATGTTAACTATTTGTGAACATGAATGACAGCGGCGTTAGTATCAGTGTTAATTGTTCGGTTGCCAGAGAGGCAGCATTTTGCGAAATTGGCGCTGTTAGAATCTCGCCTCGAATAGATAAAGGAAGGGGCGTAGTTCACGAATTTTAATGTTATCAAGTTCAGTTCTGCTTAATGGTCGAGAAAAAACGCGTGAGAAGCAGAACTGGTTGCACCGCTTTCCCCTCCGATGCAACAGGTGGTACGACGATGACGAATCTAAGCTGTTTCTCACGCTTTTTCGATTACTATTGAGCGTTATCAGTCTCATAGCTGTGAACTACACCTTTACATTTGTCTATTCGAAGAGATCCGAAAACCGCCAGTTTCGTGATATGCTGGTTTTCAGCGAAGAGTCGCAGCGCTCTTCTCCACCTAGATGTGAACATATTCTAGGCTTGGGCCTTGACCGAAAGAGGAGAAATCCGATCGGACGACTTATGCCTTTCTTCTGGTGCTGCATTTGCTGTCGACAGCTTGCTGCGACTAGAACGATGCAACGTCGCTACTCCCAGCCAGAAGCATGTGTTCAAATATGATCCTGAGGTACAAAGTCACAGAATCCTTTTAGTTATGTATGCGATAATAAAAATCCAGCTAGTAGATGGATGCAATTCATGACGAAGAAGGTATTTTCTGGTTATCAATAATTCCAAAGTGAGAGCCTGATTATATTGGTAAGGATGGCTAAATGTTTGCTTTTATAAGATTGTGAGTCCGCAAATATGCGTTTGTCACGATTTTAAAGCTGTCTCATTTTCTGGTTGAAGCATGTGCAAAGTCGCACTTCTGCAGGGTGTCATAGCTTTTCTGTGTTGCAAAACATCACATAGTTTCTAGTAATCTACTTTTAACCGGGACCCTCGGTTACCTAAGATAGCCACAAAAATCGGTACTGGAACCTTTATAGATAAAACGTCGCGTCTTTTTTCTGTACTTCGGTCAACTTCAGCATGCGTTGGAAGAGATTGTGGTGAGATCAGCTTCGAGTTTGTGAGAAATGTGGAAATTTCCCTTCTTTAGCACTTGCATGAACTCATATCTCTTATTACTACTGGCTTTAAGTCTGTGATTATATTTCCTTAGAGGGATAAAGCATTGTTAGTAACAATTATTTTCATTCGTTGACAGACACTTAATGTGAGCAAACGATGCTAGACGGAAATGACCATGCAACAACGTAAGCTGGTTGAAATGTTGTTAGAAGGTGGTCTTTTAAAGACATCCATTGTACAGAATTGGCGAGGTTCAGATTTCTCCATGAAAAGATAAGGTTAGGGGTGTAGATCATAAGTATGAACGCGATCACGGTTATTTCCCCGAAACTGCTCCAAGAAAGGGCATTAGCGGCCCTGCCGACTGAATCTTCCTACGAGGCACCTAGCAACGCGTCACGTATTTGAGTGGCTCATATTCGCGATCTACCCTTGCTCCTACTTTTTCATGGAGAAAACGTCCTTGCGAATCGAACGTCAATCGAGTTGTCATTTTAATAGCATGTTGCCTAGGAGCAGACAGGGCAGCAATGTCAGTGATCATGCGGTATGCAACGCTTCTCTACTGAAGGATGTACTATTCCATAAACATGAATCGCGGGCGCAGAGCAGTTGGTAAGAGTTACGGCTGCGGGTGCATGATGCATCGATCCTTTGAAATTGCCATGGAGCCAACCAAGTTTTTCATTCCACCGGGTCAATAGATTCCTACCAGACGTGTCTGGGGCGATAGAGGCAATGATTTAACACATCGGCGATCCCTAGCTCCAAGTCATTGCAAAAGTTGCACACTTGTTCATAAATCTAAAGCTATTCTGTATGGAAGTCAAAGGCGACACCGCATCTCATAGAGAATGATGAATGCTGTACACTTTATCCTTCATCCTTTTACTTTTTTATTCGAGACCTACCAAAGTGGACGCGTCGCCTTGCTTCTGTTTGTCATGTGAAAATTCCATTCTTGTGTTCTGATGAATTCAGTTCTATTTTATGTTTGTTTTAGGTCGGGAAGATAGTCCATCTGAAAACTGGTCGCTGTTTGTCCGCAACTTCTGGAAACGAAGCGGAATTGCAACCGTGTGATGGTTCTCCTAGGCAACAGTGGGCTGTCGAAGGATATGTACAATAGTGTTGCGATTCGCATTTTCCTCGTGTGGATGCTTACTCAGTTGGCAATGTGTATGTTTTTTTTTGCGCGTTAACCCGATACCCTCGATGCAGGTCATGTTGGGCATGCTCTGATTTTCTCTAGGCGGTTCTCATTTCCAAAACAGATGTAGCCCATCACTTTGTTTCCATCCGTGCAGTTCGTAAAAAGATTCTGTCTAGTACTCCACCGTCGTTGTCTCTTCCTTCTGGTCATTGCTTATTCCTAAGTTTTTTTTTATAATTTTAGTTGTTCCGGATATGTGCCTTACATATTAAGTTTGATTGGTGAGCTAATCTCATAATTTATGTACACATAATATTCTTTGCATCTGTTGTGAATGTCTTGTGATACAGCTGGGTTGTTTATTCTCTCATGGGTATTGTTGGATTTGTTTATGTGATAAACACTGTTCGTTACGCCACCATATGTAATAATCTAGAAGATGTTGCATTCGAAAGTCTGAAAGTGTCTGAAAGTGTATGATTAAATGTCTTGCTGCGCTGCAGCTAAAGAAGAACAGAAAATGATCAGATGAATGCATGGTAGATGTCCTCGCCATCACCTCTTCCGATGCTATTTCGTGGCACCAAGACACTTTTTGGAGTGCAGAAAAGAACCTCGTTTATCCACAAATGGAGCCATTTTCAAAGATGGCAAGAGTTAGAGAAAGCACGCGTGAGTTGCGTATTGATTCAAAACATCAGGGATTGGTCTTTAGCAGCGATACAAAAAAGAGTTGTGGCAGTGTTTTGGATTAACCTTTAGGCGTTTTTAGGAAGAGCACGTGCGCGAGACTGAACTGCAGAGAAATTTCATCAAAACCCCAACAGGAATGTACCTAACTCCTGAGAAGCCGCAGGATGGTTTGTTTTTGGTGATTTGTTGCAGCTGTAACAATATTGATAAGACCTGGTAGCGTTATCTTTTCGTATTCGAATATTTCTTTAAGGAAGATTATATACAACTTTGTCCATCTTCAAAGCTTTTTAAGTGCATATCGCCCAAATCTGTTGCTATCCGAGTGTATGTCTTTCGAAAATGAGTCCCAGGAAATTGTGCATTTATTTTCGCAACACACCATCCGGTCTTTCTTATTCCTGTACTGTTTTTTGTGTCCCAAGAAAACGTATAAAAACCATATCTGGTGTATATTTTTTCGATGGAGATCTCCCTTGTTTAGGGACACTAACGGTTAGCCACAAGGCTACGTCCAGCGTCTTCAGGTCTCTCCGGGTTGAGCTAAGCAAAAGAATGAACTAGTCTGGAACACGCCTCAATTGAAGGCACGGACTGGTTCCCTGCTGCTGTACTAGGATTCATGCCTTCACTGTTGCTGTAGTTCCGGCCAGAAACATGTCATGTGACTGCAAAACGCGAAGAAGACTCCAGCAGATAAGCTTCTTCATGTTCACTACGAGGGAAACAGGCAAGCCATCCACAACTAACTTCATTTCTATGAACAATAACCCGAGAAGCTGAATAAGCTGGAAACAATAAGGGTAAAGAGTCTTTTCCTAACTTCAAAGTAACGCCTGATATGGCAGCACCGCGAAAGACTGAACTATGGGTGCTATCTGGGGTGTAGGAACGAATGGGACGACTTATACATACAACATAGGTGCGTCTGCATCGGAAGCTTTTGTTGAGGATTTCATTATGAACAACCCAAGAAGGTCAAGTACGACTTCATCGAAGAGATCGAGACGAGAAGTCAATACCGGCTAAACACCATCCATCACACTAGCGAAGAACTGTGCCTCGGAACATGCGACAGCAGAGGAGTAGGTGAAGTTTGCATTTTCAGCGAGGATTTGAATATCGATTTATCCACACGTGTGATAGCTCGAATCGAACGTCTGCAGTTGAGAAAATCAGTGGTGGATCTGGAAATCTTCGTCTACGCTTCGATATCAATTTGCGATAGATGAACTTTTATGTAGATAGACAAGTTAACAATGTTGTGGGCAGAGGAAAGACTTACATATCGGAATCTCGCAATTTTAGCATCCTATCTACGCCAAGTCACCCGATGGAGGGTACCGTAGTCGGTCCACGCTCGAAGATTCTGTCTTGTCGCTGTTGTATTGAGATTCTACATGGGATCAGACCGCTACTCGTTTGTGGAGAATACTTTCAAAAACGAGAAAAGTTCACAAAGTGAAGTCTCAAGACATGAACTAATAGGTTTCTGTTTAGTTATCTTGTTTCTCAGAAGATACCAGTCGACGACAAATCTGGTCTGCTCTTCAAATATGTTCACCTGTTGTCTGCTCTCTCTATCCTGCAGGGAAAATCATGATCTTAAAGATCATCACGATGCAACATCGGACAAGAGGAACAGGAATGAATGAGGCCTCGTTTTAAGCAGGAGATCAACGGGGGTAGGGTGATATTTTAGGGGGAAATATTACAAGCTCCTTTTCATATTTCTATTTGCGCTACATTTTTATTATCACTCTTTGTTTGACAGCGTCTTTCAAAAACAGTAAGAAGTGAAGTCCTGTTGAAAATACGTTGTTTCATATCATGTATCTGTTCTGAAACCATCTTCTTATGATTTCTTCCAGAACCTGGTTAAACATTTCTCATAAAAAGTGGATTTCCAGTGCTTCCTAAAAAGGATCGTGCCGATATGACACGCAAAGACACTGGAGCAGTTTCAATTGATCTTCTTGCTGCACACACACAAATGCGCTACGTAGATCATAGTTTTGACAATATTAGAAGATACAGAAGATATAGGCACTTTCAACATCTACAATACGATCAAAGGTGAGCATTTAGTCAACGCTGCAATTTGTTTTGATCATCCAATTCGGTTTCAGAATGATGCCGGAGAGACTTTTGTTTCTGGGACCTGATCTTGCTGCCGCTCATTTCTTGGTTCATAGGGGAGCATCGGTCAAGTTTCTGGGAGATGATGCATGGTACAGAAAGGATCAAAAAGAGGCATTTGCATTTAATTAGTGTAGATTCTTTACGCTCTGATTGGCAAAAATTTTCAGAATTACAAGCTCCCAGGGCGCAAGATCCCTGGCCTTCACATTGAGGCAATCGACGCTTCTGGAACCGAACTCATGTTTGAAGGTATTACTTCTTCCCTTACACGTTTCTGAATTCCCGCTCCAATTTTACTAATCCTCAGGTTTTGAGAATCTACAGAACCTTAAGTATCTGAGAATGTTGCGGCTTGCTGACTGTCCCTACGTTGATGATTGGACATTAGGAAGGATAGGAGGAATGATGGATGGACTAGAAATGCTTGATTTAAGTGGTTGTCATCGTATTTCCGCAAAAGGCAGGCAATTTTTGTGATATATGATGTTGTCTAAACATGATTGAAGTTTTCCTTGAGTTTTTATCTACTGATCGAATGATATAGGATTGATGGGGCTAAAAATGTTGAAGTCACTGAAATACTTACGTTTGGAGGGGATCGATGCAAAGGTTCGTTTTTTTTTTTTAAATTAACATTGTCGTTATTTTTTTTCTAAATCAGCACTCATAATGACACTGCATTCTTAACCGTAGGAGTTTCCATAGTTCCTTGCTGATCACCTTAGTTATTATATATTGCAGCCTTGATATGACTAGGTTGCCACCATTGCTGTTTTCTTGCTACGCACCAGAAGTGACTGAATGTCATGATTTTTTCAGAATCTTGGTAAAGCTGCACTTCTTCTTGAAGACGTAATTTCTGGTTTAAAAGTACTTGGCGTTGACTACGAACACGAGCTACAAACACTAGAAGCGGACTTCAGGCTTCTCGAAAATCCCAGTGTTGTTGAAGATGCAAAAGGTTAAACGAATCGGTTTCCCTTATTTTTTAGCTGTCTGCATTTTCAGTCGTTGACGTATTGGTTGTAAAATCAAAGCTCCCGCTTAAGGTAACATGTTTGCTGAGGACGACAACGGCCGCCTTTTCTATATAGGAGGTAGCGTTAATGAGCGACCTGTTGTGTGCGACAATGACGCACCAATTATGACAAGTACAATACGTAGGTGAGATATCTCGTTTCCATTCTGTTTGTTACTTGCATTATTATGCATGTCATTATTTTTCGAAGAACCTAACCAAAAATATCATTTGATGAGAAATGCCAGTATTACTACTATGGTCCAGAAAATGGGAATACAATGGGAACTCTTCACGTTTGACTAAGAATCGCCAGAGAAAACATGCAAACGCTCCTGCTCTCAGAGATAGCAGAAAAAAGTAGTGAAAACGTCTTGGTAGTTTTTAGATGCGTATGTATTCTTGCTACTTTTCTGTATATGTTCCAAACTTATCCGTGACTTCTCATTATGAGTAGTGGAGCATTGGTTGAGAGCCGCGTGTGTTGTGTTTTAAACGTAGTTGTAGAGTATTATGAAAACTACCTGAAGCCCGGTGAGGCTGCGTAAGGCAGCTGCGCTTGGAGCGTCGTGGAGCCAGTGGTTACGAATAGAGATAGGAACGTCACTATTTCTGCAATCCGAGTGAAGTTAGCAATAACCACTCTTCGATAAGCACCATGGCTTCACCGCACCGCTTCGAATGCAGCAGCCGATAGTACTGAGTTGATAAATCTGGTGATCCCCGTAGGTCTTCGTATAGGCTGGACACGTCTATAAATCTTAGTCTGCCCGCAAAATTCACAGCCGCGCAATCGGCGCCGCCCGCGCTGCCTGCGGTCTGATGGTTGTTGAGCGCACGTTTGTGAACTCTGCGAGCAGCCTTAGATGATTCTGAATTGAGGTTTTAGTCCTTTTGGCGCTTCTAAAAGGTTTCAACAGTGCTAACACTTTATCCACTTTGCTTGAGAGTATTTTTTTTAAAGGGATTTTGACGTCTTATATCTCATAGCATAGGAGTGCCATAGAACAAGTATCTGACTGCTGCAGTTTACCAGCTTGGAAACAAACTCTGACGACAGCGATCATAACAGATCGACCAACAGGAAGTATTGACACAGCAGTTTATTTATTTATTTATTCACATACACTAATGGTGCACCAGAAAAGAAAGATAAAAAAAAACAAATGGAACACACCATGTGTGAGTCAGAGAATCTTAGAATCAAAAAGAAACTACAAACTCTACTGAAACCGGGACCCAATTTATTGCCAGAGAAGACTAGCGCTGTCTTTTTCTGCGGCGGATTACAAGTACCACATGTCAAACATGTCGTTCTCCTACTCCAGAAGGTGAAGAATCCTCTCGTGACATCTACTATCCCATCCAGAGCGTTTACCATTGGTCAAGTTACCGAAACGTCAGCGTTCGGACAGCCGAATTAGCCCAAGGCATAAGGAGCACGTTGAACTAAAAGCGAATCTGACGGGGACCTTAAGCAAGAGGGTTCACCAACTTTCGTGATCCTCAAACGACTGACCACCACAATCTAGACAAGCGGCAGCCAAGAGGAAACCTGCCAAGAGATGCGGAACTTAGCAAGAGAAGGTTATTCAGAAGTAATTGAGAGAGGAGGTAATATAACGGAAGGAATTAAAGAGAGATTTAACCAAAAGATATCAGTATCCTCGTTAGCGAATGAGCTTCAGTGACCAGAATAGACTTCATATGTCGGAAGAAGGAAAAGAATGGGCTCGTAGTAAGCTGAAAAAGATAACTATAAGAGAACCAGTGCAAGAACCTTAGAAATGCAAAAGACAACTAAGAGGTATCATTGACGGTGATCCGTGATCCAGTTCCATGTCCTGTGCAAAAGACATCACACATCAGAGAGTTGCTAGAATCAGAGGCATGCGGTTAGACATGAATATTCAAACACCGGCTTATGTCAATTTTCTTCAAATTCCCCTAAATATTCTACTATGTTCGGCTTTAACAATATCACGCGGTAAGAGCTACAACCATCTACCAGTTCTATAGAAGTTATTGAACATCAGGTCAAATCTTCTATGCTGTATTTTAGCATAATGTAAATTGAAACCACCAGTTCTTTCACTAGTAGGTCTGAAACACCAATACTTGCTGGGCGCTAATTTGGTTTCATTTCTGAGGACCCGAAAACACAAGATTAGGTCGGCGTGTATACGTCTGTTCCTCAAACTGCTCATACCTAATTTTTTGAGACCATCCTTGTAGCTATTCACCGCTAAGTTTGCTGACATTCTTAAAAGGTAAAAGTCTCTTGCATCTTTTCGAGCTTTGCTATATATTTTTTTGTTTTGTTGTTATATATATATATCATGATATATAATAACGGGCTTATTCTGTCACGTGTGTGTGTGTGTGTGTGTGTTTGTGTGTGTGTGTCAGTCACGAAATTCAAAAAGGGGGTGCGACGGGTCAACCGGCGTCGAATTGGTTTCTCGACGCTATAAAGCTATAAAATGGGGTGCGACGGGTCCACCGGCGCCAGATACCTACAGAAGCGGGTGCGACGGGTCCACCGGCGCCAGATACCTATAGAAGGGAGTGCGACGGGTCCACTGGCGTTGGATTGGTGCACCAGCGCAACAAAGCTATAAAATGGGTTGCGACGGGTCCCACGGCGTCGGATCCTGCACTGACGCCAGAAGGCCATAAAATGGGTTGCACGGGTCCCGCGGGTCATAAAATGGTGCGTAATAACTTCGTGTGCATGTCGCAAAAGATAAATTGTTAAAGCCGTGGTCACTGGGAGCGTTGCTTTTCACCTTCATGACTCCTCCGCGTATCTATTTCCTTCTTCGTTCGCCTCAAGTTGATATCATGCTGTTCTCAGAAAGTGGAAACGTGCATGAAAACGGCTGCTTAAATAGTAGCAGGATGTTTATATGATCTGACGTGGAACGTTATCTTTATCAGCAGGATGATGTCTTTCACCTCATTTTATGCCAAAACACCATTCTTTGACAACCGTATATAGAAAACAGGAGAAAAACCCGTATTTCGCGTGATACTTTTAAATATTGTCTATAATATATTGATAAGGAGTGTTTGAAGCTGAAGCTCGAATGTTTTGCAAATGTAGAACTGACGCGTTTAAAAAGAAGACTATGAAATCTTCAGTTATAATGTAAAAAAGGAAGGATTGCTGGAGATGCACAAGTCCAATTTCATACAACTAATAACACTAATATTAATTTTCGTTTATCAGTGAAGGCGAGCGAAGCAAACACCATAGAAAGTCTGAAGTCCGGCTTTAGCCGGACGCTCAGACTGTTGCATAATATATATATATATATACATATATATGTATGTATGTATATATATATATATATATATATATATATATATATATATATATACCGGCTGTAGTTCAGTGCCGTTGCGGTTTACAAGTGCGTGTTACCGTATACAGTGAATTGCGGGGACCTACGGTCACATCAAAAGTCTGTTCAGCATCTTCTTCTATCACACGGTAGAACAGGAGAATGGGTGATCTTACCGACTTGGGAGAACCGCGACTCTGAACTGAGCTACTAGAACTTCACCGCGATTGCCTTTGATGTCATATTTCCATCTACTACCTACTTAAGTTGATTCATACTCCATCGACTACACATTTTCAAGAGAAAATCTTATTGTCTTTCTATTGTTTAAGGATGTGTTTTATAGGGAAATTCCCAAGATGAGTGATGAAGAATTCGAGAAGATCGATCGTCTGTCTGGGGGAAAGTTGCGGCATCTACTTGTCGGCTCTCCAAGTGGATATGAATGGAACTCGCAGGTAATACTTCTACAATTATTTATTGTTACAATTATTTGAATTTGTTGGTGTTCTGTGTTACATCGCTAACAAATTTCTTATTAATTGAGGAGGATAATGTCCGTGGGAGGAGCTTAATCGGGAAAACCTACGCTACGCTTTCATGCAAATCGTAACGCTCAAAAAACGACTATATAAGATGAAAATAGGCAGAATTGAGGAGAGAACGAAACTATTAGTTAAGAAATAGTGTAGAAAACGAAAACAACGACGCACAAAAATGGATGAGGGACAAAAATCATTTCTTTTGCTTGTAAATTTCTAGTTTCCCTTTCTTAAATTCTTAACTACGGCTAAGGAAGAAATAGGAAAAAACAAATAGGTGAAATAAGATGGTGAGGTTATCTTGTAATTGGAATTGAAATTAATTGAAATTGGATTATCCGTGATGGCCTAATTGCACCACCTGCTCCTAAGCAACTTTCATGTGCACAATTGCTCTTCGGAACTGATAAATAGGTTGAATAACACTCAAATCCTGACGTAAGAAGAGGGACATGGAGCTGATTATCGTGTAATAGTTCATCATCGATGATCTTTGCTATTATCGACTTATTGCCAACCTTGACGTTCTGAAGAGGCGACAACTCACTCCAGCATTCCGGCCGTTGTTGAAGAGAGCAAATTTGGGGTGATTTTTGTCCTAACATATAGAATTTTTTTTTTACCATACTTCCTCGTTTTTTCAAAGATCAAAGATTGCGGTTTGCTCGATTAGGCTCCTCCATCGGATACCCCCATTTGGCAAACAGCTCGCCAACCTTGGCTGAAGCAATCTGCTTCTAGTTGCTTAAACAATTAGTTTAATGTTGCATGATGAAACCACCTCTTGAAAATTGAAATTTTTTCTGCATGAACATCTTTGCGTAAGAAAGTTGTGTGCTTGTGATTGCAAAACTCAAGCTATATCGTGAACACTGTACTTTTTTGATTGCTTTACCTCCCGTATGGTGTGACACAATGAAATCAAGTTTCTGCATACTTTCTAGCTTCTACTCTTCGTTCAGTGTAAGCGTATCCTTTGAATTCAAATGATAGATCACGGTACCGATCCCCATTTAATGTTTTTTCGTACGCTTAGCGAAAGATCGATCCTTGCTTTGTTTTGGAAACTGTTTAATGCAGCAACTAATTGTGGTCTCGAATATGTATTGTAGATAGCGCTGAGTATTTCCCCCAACCTCGCATGTGGATGCGCGTACATTGTTGTAGTATCGGAGAAATGCAACAATGTCTTATTTTTATTCACGATGGTAAGGAGTGAGTGTGAGCGAAGTCAGCTGCAGACATCTGACATCGGGTCCTTGCTTGGTGTACATGCATAGTGCTCCATAGAAGAAGGGGTTTCGAGGCGAAATCGAAGCGGTTACAAGGGTGCAATGGGTGGAAAATTCTGACGGAGCACTGACTCTATTGGAAACCTTTTTTTCTAGTGCATGAGTTGAAAGAAATAAATTCTACTTGGTCTCGAGTTTTGATATCTCAGGGAAGTTTTTGATGCAGAAAATACATTGCAAGGAAAACTAAGAAACTATGAGAGCTGAGTACGAAGACTGAGCAATTCTCAAAAATTTGTCCGCCATTCATTTTTGCGTTTTAAAAAAGGGAATTTTGACCTCAAAAACGGGTTACACACTGGTCGACTCAGTTGGCAACTGTCCTAGGTTAAGCGAAAATTAATTTTCTCGTATTATTTGAAAACGACGAAAAGCCTGTGGAATTTAATCAACAGTACACTCTCTGCTGTTCTTCTTCCCATTGTTCAGTAGTTTCTCGGTGCCCAGTTATGGGTTTTTTCTCACGTTTTTCTCTGTATTTTTTTCGTTATTTCCAAGTCATTTTTGTACTTTACGGGCGGGTGTGGCGCAGTCGATTAGAGGTTCGTTAGCCACACGGTCGAGGGTTCGAAACCGCCCTTGTGCAAACCAAGCCTTTCATCTCTTCGAGGTCGATAAATTGGTACCAGACTTGTCTGGGAGGATAAAAACACGGAGTTGATCATCGGCTGGCCCCCGCATTCATTGTATGGGCCAACACGCGTTCCAAAACCTCAACGATTACGAATTCCAGTAAAACGCGTTGGCGCATCCCGAGTGGATTGATACGCCAGTGACTTTATCTACTTTGATTTTTGTACTTTTTAAATGTACCCCATTCGGTGCCCTCCGCGCACAAAACAAATCTCACAAACGGTTTCAGTATCTAATTTTCTGAAGGAACGAAAATAAATAGAAACGAAAAATCGAATAGAATTGCCATATAATATGAGAAATTTTATGTCAATGGTAGATTTCATTTTAGAAATATTTCTTGTTCCTTTGCGCACTTTTTACCTTGAGAAAAAGCTCACGGCTTATTCCTCAAACCAGTAAAATGACAACTGAAGGCTACCTCGGTTTTCAACTCGTACCTGTACCGATGTACGGAAATTATTCATGAAAAAAGTAAGTGTAAACAAAGTCTGCATTA
Source organism: Necator americanus (assembly GCF_031761385.1). NCBI lineage: Eukaryota > Metazoa > Nematoda > Chromadorea > Rhabditida > Ancylostomatidae > Necator > Necator americanus. Next base: position 22,730,193 of record NC_087373.1, read on the forward strand.
AGTTTAGCATACATATACACTGAACATAAATTTACAAAAATTTCTGGAACAATCTTTGTAGACTATTCAATTGTCATTGTGAGGCAAGAGCCAAGATTGTTAAGTATCTTCATTATAGCTAAAGTTTCGGCGTTGAAGTCTTTGTCAGAGTGTGGAAAGTCAGAACAATTGCAACATATCCTCTCAAATGCCTTGTCCAAAGCAAGTCATCATCTCCTAAGATATTACACCCGAAAAAGGCAAAAGGAGCCCAAATCGTTTGACTTATCTCAGTAGGTGCGTTGCTGTGTTGTTAGCGGACATCCGCGTGGTGGAATCGCTCCGCTAATACTAAGTAGGAAGCAATCCGCATATGATCCCTCAGATCAAAACCCGCAAAGGTCTTGATGCAGGCCTAATTTGTTGCTCACGGCTATGCTATGCACTCTTCCTTTCTATTTATTTTTGGACCTTTTCCATTTAACCAAAACGTCTCTAGAGTCCTGCGAGCCACAATTTTGGCTTTGTACGATAAGATCGTGGGAGCAACGCAGAAAGGGGAATTTTCATGGCATATTCTGTGATGAGCTCCGAGAGAGGGTGTTGCATTCGAGTGTTTCATCCCATTCAGATGTTCCTCAAAACGAACGCAAAATGCTCTCCAGTGTATTGGTTCCCACATGTTTTGCATGACATTAGATGGACTATACTAGAGACCAGGGTCAAGCGTGTGATGGGATTTTCCCCATTACCAAGGGGTCGTTAAAGCAGGTTGTTGCAAGGGAAGGGGGTCGTGAAAAAATGTGGTGGCTAGTAGTGAGTGGAAGATAACATGATAGAAGGATGAAGGATAAATTCACTGGCATATCAATCCATCTGAGATGCGCCAACGCGTTTTTGCTGCAAATCGTAATCATTGAGGTTTTGAAACCTTTTTGACCTATACAGTGACTTGCGGGAGCCAGCCGATGATCAAGTCAGTGTTTTTATCCTCCCAGACAAGTCTGGCACCAATTTATCGACGCCGGAGCGATGAAAGGCTTTCTTTTGCACTAGGGCGCTTTTGAACCATCAATCGTGTGGCTAAAAGGGACCTCTAATCGACTTCGCTACACCCGCCCCATAAAATGATAACCAGGACAATATTACGTAGTATTAGATAATTACATATATTATAAAATAGACTATACAATAAACAATAAATAACAACACTACAAAACAATAAATAATATTAAACGATTACATGAAAAATATTACATTTATTTCCAGGAGGGACAGTATGGAAGCCCCAACATTTGTATTGAAAATGTACAATGTGTTGACAATGTAACAACGGGGCAACGCAGGTTCGACACTCCGCTGAGTAAAATTTTTGCAAAACAGAAACGCATCTTGAGAAATACTTCGGCTGGCTTTCTAGAGTGGAAGGTTTGCCCTAAAAACCAGTCATATCGCTGTTTTTTCCCACCTCCTATTCTTTTTTGAATTTTGATGGGGCAAAATTTAAAATTTTCGGACTTTTTTTGGATTTGTCCCATCTAAATTTCGGGAAAACCAGATAGTCCGGAAAAGAGAAGTTTTGCACATAAAGGTTTTCTTAGTCCTCCTATCCGAATATATGCGTGAATTTTTTAAAATCCCGTCCTATTTTTCTGGAATAAAAAAACATGCCATCCCAATTTTTGCTCGCGCGCCAAAAAATGTGTGATCATGAATAAAATTCAATTATCCAGAGTAACTTAGTGCGAAGCAAATCGCATTCCAGTAAGTTGTAGCCGAGGACTTTTTCTATGAAACGTTGCATCACTCGATTTTCAGGGCCTCGCAGTTTTTCTAAATTTGTGATGAAACAAAGATGAGAAAAATGTCATTTTTGTCCCACCAAAATTCCAAAAAGCGGTAGGAAAAAACAACGACATGAGTGTTTTTATGGCAAACCTTCTTCTCTAAAGTACTAACTGACATTTTTCTTTTGCTCCTCTTACGACGAGGTTGTTTGTCATCTCCCTGACCTTAGAATGTGCACAGGATCTGAGCTTTTTAGTCATGAAATTCCAATAAATCTACTCCAATAAATCCACTTTCAAACTGATGAAAACTACTTATAACTGAAATCTTCATCTTTCAAAAGAAGTTTCAAATTTCTATGTTTTGAAGAAATTTTCCTCAGTGGAGTATCGAACCTGGGTCGTCCCATTGTCATATTGTAAGAACAGGATCTTTTTTCGACTGATCAATTTTTGATTTTTTTTCTTGGCTTCTTTCGTCGTTCTTCTCTAAGTCGACCTATGCACCTTACTCTTGCTTTTTTCTCGTATCATGTGCTTTAATCAGTATTTGAAGATATTTGATAGATTTTAGAAAAAAAGAACAGAAAAGAATTGGAATATTTTAATACCAATGTTTCAACAACATTTCAGCAAATTTGATTCTTCCACTACTTGGTGTTTCCTCGCTTCTGTCAGCTACCGAATTTCACATTTGCCTGTTGTTCCTCCGTTAATTTTCGAGTTTGGTTTTTCGACCCAAACTAAGAGCCCAGCCCTGGCGAGCCTAGCTTTCACCACAGGTCGTCGCCCAATCTATATGGATCAGACAGCCACTTTTCGAAATTTTGCTAAGACAATGATGAATCTTAGCACAGTTAAAGGCAGCATACCACGAATCTGAGGTGGTGCAGATTTCAGGTGGAGTATTCGTATACGGGATGGGAGACTACGGAGGGAGGGGTGATTCCGTCCATTTCTTCCTAATTGCCGTAAAAAACGGCCCGGAAGATACGGCTTCATTCGTTTTGGCGCACCATTTTGTACAAGAGGTTCGATTGGAGCGCGCCAGTCTTGTGCGGCGCCGTATCTTCCGGTCCGTTTTTTACGGCAATTAGCAAGAAATGGACGGAATCACCTCCTTCTCCGTAGTCTCCCATCCCGTATACGAATACTCCACCTGAAATCCGTACCACCTCAGATTCGTGGGGTGATGCCTTTAATACAGTAGTTTATAGTTAGCCAGGCATCAGACTTCGAGAAATCGGAGTGTCGGAAGTGGCGAAGTCCTTCTCAGCATGGGCAACCTGCCAGAGGACGTTCCTCCGCTGTGCATCGCAGTTCGACGCTAAGAGTCACCTCCACGCCACTGCGCGGCGGTAAACCGTTGAGGAGAAGAGGTAAATGCAGAGCGAACTGGCTATAATTCCTTAATGTAGAAATACACTGATCCAATGGTGAATGGAAGACACGATGGATTCGAAAGAATACTAACAAGAACGTTTTCGTTCACTGTCTTTTCGCTCACTCTTGGAAAGCAAGGAAATCTGTCGTTGGAAACATGTTTAAGACAGCCATAAGGGTGACACCTCATACCCAGGAGCCATTCTAGCACAATCAATGCAGTCATTCTAGCACAAATCAAGTGTTTTAACGGTCATATTGTTAATGCATCATGTAGGCCAGGTCTTGGTGCGCAGCGAGAATATGCTACACTAAATGACTCGAATAAGATCAATTTCTGCTTGTCTTTCATGACCGACGAATTGTGTGGAGCGATACGGGTCAGTTTGGTAAGAAGCGGTCTTGAGGACCAGGTGAAAATTGTGGTAATACCTTCCACGAAGCTCAAGAAGCAACTGGCTCGAAACAGAATGTGCAAACGCATCTGTCTTACTACAGACTGAGTAACATGCCCATTTGGAAAGGAAGGTGCTTACATCTGGTTTCTAGTATAGTCCATCTAATGTCATGCAAAACATGGGGGGCCAATACATTGGAGAGCATTTTGCGTTCATTGTAAAGAACATCTAAATGGGTTCAAACACTCGAATGCTGCACCCTCTCTCGGAGCTCATCGCAGAATATGCCATGAAAATACTTCTTTCTGCGTTGCTCCTACGATCCTGATCGTACGAAGCCGGAATTGTGGCTCGCAGGACTCTAGAAACGTGTTGTTGAACTTGTTGTAGAAAATAGCGCGCCGGAACGCTCGAAGCCGTATCTTCCGGGCCGTTTTTTACGGTAAGTAGGAAAAATAGACGGAATCACCCTTCTCTCCATAATCCACAACTCCGTATAAGCATAATCAACCCGAAACTCGCACCACCTCAGATTCGTGGGGTGATGCCTTTAAGTTGCTTTTTATCAGACTGCCTTTAAGTTGCCTTTTATCAGACAATGTTTTTATTCATGTTTTCTTGTTTTGCCAAAGAAGTAAAAAATAAGTAAAGTCCCACCTAAGCCTTGTTGACGAAACACTAAAGCATTAGTCCTGTTCACCATGCTGAATTTTCAAGAAGGGATGACTTCGAGAATGTTTTTGTTTTCAAAATGGAGCGAGTGGGTAGCAGTTTTTCGAGCATGTGAAGAGGAAAAATGTCTGAAGGGAGCAAGAAGATCCCACTGATATTTGAGTAGCTGCACACCGAGTTTGAGCAATATTTAAAGAAAGCTCACCAATAGCAAGAAAAACGGGTAGTGTGAATGTTTTTCGTCCTTTTTGGCTGTTCTTACGTAATCCATTTATCAGGTGGAGACCATTCTTCAGTTCGAGGCAAACTATAATGAAAAAAGAGGGATTCCTGTGGATTCGAAGATGTTGCCGAAGGAAAAAAGAGAAAAGGTTGCGCCATTTTTCATCTGTCACTTTTTCTTACCACATTCTGTACTAAGTACTAAGCCGCTTTACAGTAGTTTTACAAAGCTTTTCAGTTCCCAGAGGAAGAGAAGCCGAGTTTGTTCGAAGCTGAGCGATTGAAGTTTTTGAGTAGCACGGTCGCGAGCGCAGAGTGGAGAATGATGGAACAAAAACTTCTGTCTGATAAAAATCTCAACGCCATGATACAGGAGGCTGCTGGTGGCCGTAGCACCAACGTGCAGAATAGGGTTGATGAAACTGAGGCGAAAGCTCAACAAGGACGCCTTAGCTAACGAAATTTGTTCCGGTTATTGTTTCTTTTTGTAATTTTGTAGTCTTGCAGTCTGCTTAGCACTGAATAAAACTATCCAGCTTCACAACGAGGTTGTGGTCATCGTATTGACGACCAGCCGTGTGTGTGTCGTGATGTGCGCTGGTCGCCACGCGGCGATTTCACTCAAACAACACACTTGGTCCTCTTTGCTGTTTACCTCCCTTACTTCTTTTCTTCGTGAGTTTCCATCGAAAACACAACCACTTTGGTCAGAATGTGTCCAAGGATCCTGCTCTGTTGTACTTACCGGTTCTGATTTCATCTTGAGGATTGATTTGCAGTACTATGGCTCGTCTCATTTCTCGTTTGCAACCACCACCTCAAAAACTGGTTAAACACCAGCAATTACGCATCGTTCTGAGGAGAATGTGAAACCGGACGTGCTGTGTAATTACACATACGTATTGATTCCACCATAAACATTAGAATTTTTCCACGACAAACATAAACAGCATTCAATTATGAATATCTATGAATGTAGAATTAGACAGTATGTAGAATTCTCACTTAGCAACATAGCAATCAAAGACGGACGCTAACATCGTCGCGATTTTGCTTTTCTTAGGAAATCATCGAATGATGGACTGTCTCAACGTAATTCTTTTGTTTCTTCTTCAAGTTTTTTTTTTTTGAAGGTTGGTTCAATTGTTTTGTACTTCAAGTTTCGTATTTCTTGTTTTCTGTTATTCCCACAGAACCTAATGTAATACTATCATTCTGCAAAGAGGAAGACGGTTTCCTTACGGTAATCGTTCTGATCAGGAAGATGTCTTGAATGATACAAGAGAACAAATTCACTAAGCAAATGACCTTCAAGTGCCGTCCGATGACTCATCCGTGCGGCCTTAACCTTCATTTTTTCCCTACATCCGCATTGTTATTACAGTCTATTCTTCTGATATACAATTGCATTTCTGTCTGTGTTATGGTGCGAATTATCCTTGGATCTATTGATTGCTTTGTGGAGGGCACGGGCAACAGCTGACCTTGAATGGGACAACACTGACATCTCACCATACCTGCGTAAGCATGCCTGTTATTACCCGCATCGGTCACTATTCTGCTAAATATTTGAATTTTTTTTTTTGAATAATAGATTAGAGTTCCTTTGCATTTCACAATGTCGTGTCTGCGCTGCAATTCATTTTTTTTTCTTTTTATCTCGTGCTCACCACTACATGTTAATACAATTCTTGGATGTATGTTATTATTACTATTATTCTTATTGTATATTATTATCCTTAGCTTTTCTTCTTGAAGTATTTTTCCTGTTACAGTCGCATGGTTCCTGCCCCTTCTTTGTTTTGTGAGGAGAAATTTGTGCCTGGTGAAATTAGCGTTCATGCATGGTTGCTAAACCTAGTAATATCCAAAGGACCTGAAAATAAGGGAGTAAAATGTTCCGGAAGAAGGCGAATTTTCAGTATTCTGTTGGTAAAAGTAATAAATAACAACTGGAAAACCTTAGGCAGCCAGAATTTCTGCTAACAAGTTGCTAATAAATTTGAAATGAAGCGGAGCGCTTCATTTCAAATTTATTAGCAACTTGTTAGCAGACGGCGATTAAATGTGATGGTAGAGATCGGGCGTTCTGGTAAACAGATGCTGCGCGTGACCTTCGTTAATTGGTTGCGATTGTAAAGGTGATATCGAGGGTTGTCATTGAATTACAGTGAGCATGTAGTTGGACAAACGGAACCGGAATTTCTGAAATCTCGTGAACCTAACATTGGGGAACGTCGGTGGATCTGCTCTATGTGGATGATTTGTCATTGAGAATCAGTTGCAGTGGCTACAGAAACACCTTGCTAGCGAAGTTTTTGCCACCTTTTAACATAGACTTATCATGTATCCATCAGCTGAAAGAGAAGCTGAAGCAACCAGCTGCGCAATGGCTACATACGAGTTCGACGTTGCCTGTCTTCATTTAACAATGGGAACATGCGCCATTTTATGAAATGGTTATTAGATCTTTATGAGCGAATGCAGAGGTGAATACAAGGTACTCTGTGCATGATATTAGTACTCTAGTACTTTGATCAGTCGGCGTTGACAAAAAGTTTGGCATAAACTGAAAGCGCTGTGAAACAAAATAAGAGGCCACGGGGTCGTATGCCCTTTAAAATAAGGAAGGAAGTGGATTTCTGCACCACGGAAGGTTAGATACTCCTAGGACTATTAACTAACGTCCAGATGAAATCGGTTTCAAAATCTGGGACGAAGACACTCAGCGCAGATAATTGGAAAGAGGAGTTCATTTCCGTTTGAATACGTTCTCACTACTTAAGGGAATGTTAGTGCTTTCGTACACTGCCGAAACGAGGAGCCACCTATGGAGGTACCATCGTTTGCTTCAATCTTTTGAATCGCACATATTTTGCTGCGTTGTTTTCCTTCTCAAATTTGCGTCTGAAATTAGTATTGTAGGCGATTCCCTAGATTGTATCTTTTTCAGGTAATTATTTCTGTTAGATGATTTGGAATGCATTTATCCGCGTTTATTTGATAGCTATTTGATTTCCTTCTTTTCTTGGGACTTTATCCTCTTCAGTTTGGAAAAGGTATACATCCAGGGCTCATATAAGTTCTAAGAGTTCAATTACACTGCAGTTACACATGCTAACTTACATACTAACTTATGCACGATATTTTATTGAAATTCATGTACTTCACATGTTAACAATTGTTAACAACCCTAGTTACAAACATTGTTAACAATTGTAACCAGGGTTATTCTATTGCTAAAACAAAAAAGTAAAATTTGTTGTCATTTTATTCATCTCTGTACGAAGTAGCAGGAAGGAATAAACCAGCCGTTTTTATTTTGAAAATTGCTCAGGTAGGTAGGTACTCTCGTGGCAGTGAGTCAATTCTCCTCGCTCGCGACAAAAGCATGCAGAAGTGAAAAACACCTTCCCCAGAGTTTCTTTCCGAGAGCTTTGTATCTTTTTTTTTCCACGCATATTCCACGTTGTTATGTTCTTGAAAGAATGAAAACATGTAGATTAGAGAAATACGTAGCTACAAACATTTTCGTGCCTGAAGAAATGGAATTCTGATTGATTTTCTTGTTGCGCCTGTGCCTTTTGCCATAGTGTCGTCGGATCCTTAGCTGAAGGGTGCATTCGGGGGAATTTTCGATGCTGGTTCCTTTTCAATTGCTTACGTAGACTGCAGTTTGCAAGTGTTCCAGGAGAAAACCGAAGCATCAGAATCTAGGATCCAAATGAATCGGAGACTAGAAACTGATCAGTTTCCCCAACGAAACCACACTTTACACCTCTATGAATGGCAATATGAAAAGGCGTAAAGTGGTGTGTAATGAAATCACGAAACAACGCTTCGCGCCTGTGTTAGTGAAAAAATCCGTGTTACTCACTTTTACTTCATACACCGTATAAGTGTAAAGAACTGTCTCGTCGGGGAAGCTGCTAGCCTGTTTGATTTGTGCCGTGCTCTGTGAACCACGTCATTAACCTACTCGCGTCAGGAGAGAACTCAATATCAAAAATTGCACTCACTGCCGAGCGGAGAGTGCAATTTTTGATGTTGGGCAATTGTGAGTTCTCCGAGAGGGTACTTTTTGCCTCAGGCGAGCTGCCCGGCGAACCCATGCAGCATCGAGCGCTAGCCACTATTCATATTGAGCGGCGAATCAAATATCGAATGCATCATGTCGACTTGATCCTGAAGGAAAATAAAGGGACTTTTACAACAAAAGTTCGAGTCAGAAATCAAATGTATAGCGTTCCTCAAAATCTGGTCAGTAACAATTAGTCAGTCTGGGAAAGAGGAGTGCGGTTCTCCTGACTCAGATATAACAAAACAACGAGTTGTTTAATTTGATTAAGTAATAACGGATATTTCAATCTTTTGGGAGGAGGCTCGGGTTGCGAAAGAGCGGTAGAGCCAGCCATCCAGTAACAGTTTGAAATGCCTTTGGAAAATGTGGTTTAAGTCCTAGAATGGATCTTCAGTAAATTTAATTTTGGTATGGACGATCTTGTTGGTTATTAGTGAATAGCACCCACTTAGGTGAAATCAAAAAGGAAACATGTTTCTCCTATGATGACAGTTGACAACATTGGAATATATGTGAAATTCCGTTAATATGCACGCCGCTCAACTACTTCCTCAGGTTCGATACATCTTTCACGGAAGTAGCACCATCCTTCTGTAGCGGTGTTGCTCGCCGTTTGCATCGAGCGAAAGACCAGTCACATCATAGAATAGAACATCTGCTATCGAAAACGAAGAAGCAAAGAAGTCGTGCGCTACGATTGCATCCTCGAGGACTCCCTATCCCAATGAGACTGGCACGTTGATCCAATCGTGAACTACGACCTGATTCCCACAGATTGGGGCTTTTGCTAACTAAAAGGACGACGGACAACTCGAACTCCGAAAGCGACACAGAAACCAGTCGAAAGAATTATTTTGAAGCTTGCTCAGAGGTCGGATATGGAGCAGCGGCTGCGGGAAATTTTTACATGAAGATTGTTAGGAGTGAAGGTGGAAGAAAATTTTGAAAACAACACAAAAAAGCAGTCTAGTCAAGTCGCAAGTATAAAAAAATGACAGTCACCTTCTCGAATATAATGCTCTGCTTCCCTTTTGAAAAAGGTGGAATTCTCCTCGTGTGATGGAATGATTACGAACAGGTTCTACTCGGACCATTCCATTCCTGAACTTTTCAAGTGCTGACATCCCCACTAGAGAAATATCACTCTTTTCCCACAAATAAAAAATAAAAAAGAAGAGGAATTAAACAGGTCCCGCGGTTTGCTGGTCCTCCTCTCTTTTGCTTCTCTTTTCCCCTTCTCCCCTTTTTCCCATCCTTTCTTCCCCTACCTCTTGAATTTCATTGAAATGGAGATGTCGTGTTTTACCCTTTTTTTACTACTTTTACCTCTCGTGATTTCATTCCTATGGATCGCGTCATCCTCTCATAAAATAGTATCGCAATTCTCCACTCTTTGATAGTTTCTTTCCATTACTCATTGGTCAACGCTAATCTGCTTACCTCATTCACTCTCCACAAGTTTACCGCGAATGTTGTTAGTCCACTTAATAAATAAATATATTTCGTTCTCACGCTTGACTCAACACCAGTAGCTGGTACAGGACGCTCACTATGGACTGTTAGTATTTTTAATGAATCCCTAAGCATTAACATATCCTTTTACGATTTTCTGCCACTGCTGAGGTGGATGTCGTCTTCGATCACAGGCACCTGTGCTTTGCTTCAAGCGTGTTTCTGTATACACTAACAATGCTTGTAGCGAGAAGACTCGCTTCCTGAAAAATCTCGCCGCAAAGATCAACGTACTTACAACGAGTTGTTCTGATCAGTTTTTTCTCTAAGGAAAATGAATTTCGTTATAAAACATGATAACTGTAGTGAAAGGGCGGGTGTAGCGCAGGCGGTTAGAGGTTTCTTCATCCTTTAACTGTAGTGAGTCACTTTTCACGCTGAAATTCGCCAGAACTACGCTAAATCCTCATTTAGAAGTGGGACTGGCTGAAGCAGCTCTGAAACCGCGTTTCTTCTTTACAAAGAACGATTCCTAGAACCGCTGCGCGAACCGCTTCACACATCAGCAAAACACCAGAAGCTGGTGTGCGAAGCGGTTAGCGCAGCTTATTTTGTTGATGATTCCCGAAAAAAAAACCTCATCAGAAGAAGTGCGACTACGTTCTAGAACATGGACTTTTTATTTTGGATGAATTAATTTTAGAATAGGACTTCGGAGCAAAGTAGATGTCGCATTTGTGTCCAGTTTTAGAAAGAAACAGGTATGATGGGAGCATCTTCTTGAATAGTTGCATACATGGAATCTCTAAAATTCTCTTTTTGGAAGTGATTGGAATGAAATTTTTTCGGAATTGAATTTTTGGAATGGATTGGAATCTTTAGAAGTAGAATAAACAACACCCACAAGATAGTCTACAAATTACTGTATTATTACAGAAAAGAGATGTCGGTTGACCTTATGTCGCTACCCCACAGTTGCTTTCGAACGGTTGTATTATCGTACTTTCAGAAGCGAGCGGTTTTGTCAAAGTCAATCCACTCCCTGCTATCTGGTTGTATCACAACGGTGATGTTTTTGCGGTGACAGCTGCATTGTTCTACGTCCTCGCTACAGTTTTCTCTCCGCATCATTTCTACGCGTCAGAATAACTGCATCTATCATATAGAAGCTCTTTTTGCTATTGTCTCAATATTCATAATTACGTATGTCCAAATTGGCGCTCTCTGGCATCCATTCGAACGTACGCTAAGCACCTAAGGATTGTTGTGTAAACTGTTATATCGCTATCATCGTGCTATATTATAACGGACCTAATTTTTCTATGCCTCTATCTGTATATCACGAGACTTCTTCTGTGCAGTGAGGTGGGTTCAACATCTGATTTGTGTGCCAGCACCAGAACCCAGTTCCGCGGTCCCTAGATCGCCAGATAAGAAAATTGTAGGATTTCTATCCGACACCACATTCGAAATCTCCAGAGTACAGCTTCGGGGTAAAAGTTAGGAGATTGGTGTGCTTTCACACCATGAAATAGGGCCGAAAGAGAAGTTCATGGCACAGAGGAAAAAATAGTTCCACGATTGGCGCGTAATTCTCTCAGGTGTACTGTATTACTACTGCTTATTGGATTGTAAGGTGCTAATTTTTATCAACATCATGTAGATTAAAAAAGTAGAAGGGAGCCTCACTTAATACAATACATAGACGATATATTCCCCTAATTGATAATAAAGGATAAAAGGACAAAGTTTCTAGCATTGATCAATCCGCTTGGGATGCGCCCCCACGTTCACTTCAATTCAGAATCGTTTGAGGTTTACGAACGTGTATCTGGCCTATACAATGACTTGCGGTGGCTAGCCGATGTGTCAAGTCAGTGTTTTTATCCTCCCAGACAAGTCTGGTACCAATTTACCGACCCCGGAAGGATGAAAGGCTTGGTGAGCACTAGGGCGGACTCGAACCTCCGATCGATCGTGCAGGAAGCGGAACCTCTAACCGCTACACTACACCCGCCCGTCTAATTGATGATATCAAGAAAATATAGGAGTGGAAATTTTCAGACAGTAAAGTTGTGCTTTAGCCTCATAAAACTCTAAAAACCGGGTGCAGAAAGCCAGGATAGTAGCCCCCGCCACCACCGAGTGCATCAGTGAAGTACAATGCCTCTAGCTTTCTGCTGTAAGCGTCTTCCACCTCACATCCAGTTCGTTCCAGGATTCAGCGTTGTGACTGTATAGAATTGCATAAGTGTTTTACTCCTTTCTGTTTTGAAACATTCAGACGTCCGCAATACCCAGTGAGCACCTCTTTCTGTTCATTAATGCAATGAAAGTAACCCATTTCGCCTTTTATCCGTTCAAAAAATAATATCATATTTTTAATGTTTACGTTTCCAGGAGGAGTTAGAAATGAGCTGCCAGATACCAATCTTTTCTTTCGGTTTTAACACTGGATTTCTTGACTTCAATGGACAGAAAGTCTGGATCACAATCTAGTTTGAGTGGTTTGACATAGTACCAAGTTCTGCATACGAATGAGAAAGTCATAGATTTTGTTTCGAACTATCGATCAATCGCGCAGTCGCAGCGGAACCTCTTGCCGACTGCGCTACACTCTCCCCATCTTTGCTGCTCCAACGTATCCAAGTTCACTTCAAGATCGTTTGAGATTTAAGAATGCGTATGCAGTCTATACAGTGATTGTTCATTGACTTGTAAGGACCACCCGATCTGTCTAGTCAGTCTTTTTGATATTCGCAGACAAGTTCCGAACCAATTCATTTTAAAACAGTGTTTTCTGGAGACAACGTCACGGGTGCTGCTGAATGTTCGAAATGGTCTTTATAGTGGTACGATGCTAATTGTTCGTTAGATTTCACCACGCTTGTCTTCCTATTCACTTTTCCACAGCGCGACCTCAAGCTCTGCGCCGCTCGGGAAATGAAGTAACAACCTCAAATTTGTGCAATTAAACCTTTATTACATAAGGTAGTGGACACAGAAGTACAGTTTAAGTAAGTAAGACTAACATCCGGAGAGAGGAAGATTGAGATGAAAGACTAAGTGAAGTTAATTCCATAGCAAAGAAGATTCCTCTCATGCGCGTTGTGATTCATTTGGAAATCGATGGAACAAGAACTCAGAGCTAGAACACACCACCAGACAAATCACTGGCATCCCAACGTGGAAGGCGATTCATCGTCGTGTACGCAGCCGTGTACACAACCACTGCCGCGTCTCGTCTGTCTCGGCACGCACTTCTCGGGATTCTTGGGCGTTCTGCCAAGGAATTCACATGTTGAAGCATAGATGTGAGGTGAGATAAAGGATAGAACGAGCTTAATGCGATAGCAAAGGAGTCAAATCACTCCTTTTCGTAAAGTGGGAAATTTATCACGCATCTCTCTCTCCCATCCTCTTCCGTTGTTGGTATCCCTTCCAGATATCGAGTGTGGGAAATTATTAAAATAGGCTTGAAGCGGAGGACGATAGGAATGGCCAATAGAATGATTTTCGCTGCTCACATCAACGAACTTTGAAATGTTTTAGAATCCTAGACTACATCTTTCTGTGGATCCATGAAATCGTGTTCAGTTATCTGTTTCGGATTATCAACAGCATGCGTACCTTTTGTGGCAGCACAAAAATAGCCATTAAATAGCTACTTGTGTGGCGTAGTTATCTACAGTAAATAAAAATTTCTAGCGAGAGACAACTTTGTTTTGTTCGGTTCTGAATAATTCCGGTTTTTTCGATATTTTTATTTCCTTTTATCTCACCTTAAAATTCATGTCGTTAATAAATAATAACTACTGATAGGTTACAGCTCGTAAAAATTTCTTTGTTCTATTACGCTTGCGTTTTGTGAAGCAACGTGCCTCACAATGTTTGTGCTGTAAAGAAGCTGTTAGCTTCTAGATCTGGTTTTTAAGGTCCGTCTCCGACGTGAACCGTAAAATGTATGAGAAAGGACGTCAAGAGATGACATGTGAATCAGACGCCGAGTGCACGTCATGGATAAGGCTGTTCAGAGCGGTGAGCTTGTCGGCAAAAAACTCTAAATTTCGGAAGCGGACGTGTCAAATACGTTTCCTTGATTGCACTTGAGTTTCTTCTGAAGGAGAAATGCGAATCCTCTTCAGTTTGACATGGATCATGATGGTTACATCCCCACAACGGACCTCAAGCGAAGCATCCGTGACTCAGCATTCTCATTTGGTCTCAATCCAAGCGAAATAGACGGCATGATGGTACATATGGACAGAGATGGCGACAAACTCATTGATTTCCCGGAATTTTGCACACTAGTAAGAAAATCATCTCTATACAACACTGACAAATTACTTTCAATATTCTTCCCTTCTAGAATCTCAACGGGCAATATTCGTACTAGTGCGCAGAAAAATTTCTTCTTTCGTTTATATAAGTGTGCCACCTTATGAAGTAGCTTAGGTTTCAACGGTGAGATAACTCGTACCTATTTCCCTACCATGCTTACGGAAAACCCTCGATGCAAGTATTTAATTTAAAAAGGGAGGCAATGTTCGGAGGGAAGTCCACACGGAAAAAGGTGTTTATTCAGAGCACTGCAGTAGATCTGTCGAAAAAAATGGCGGAAGTATAAAGGGTATATTCTCCAACCATGAGTTTGTGGTAAAAGAACGTAAAACGGCGGATAAATCTTTTAAATTGATAGGTTCTCATTAGCCGGCAAATAAGGACCGGTGTAGATTAAATTTGACAACAAATGAGTAAAGGTCTCTAATTCTCCAATCCTGAGTAATCCACAAAGGAAGCTGTGAACATTCTGAGAAATATAAGCACTCTGATTAAGAATGTGGAAATAACGGGGGGAAGATGCAACGAACGCTTCTGTCTTTGGAGATTGATTGGATACGTATGATGTCAAATGCGTTGAAGTACTTGTAAAGGGCATGTGACCGTACACAGAATCGGTGGATATTCCTCATGGATTTCAATTTTTTGCGTCCCCAGCGTTTCCTTGATTGTGCTTCTCTGTTTAGAACTTCCGCTATGTTACACATGTTCAGTACCAGTTCTCGCCAAAATTCCCTTAGTCGTAGAAGAACGTTTATTTTGTCCCATAGTGTTTATCAACACGTTGAACAATTTAGAACACATTTTGTGCCATAGTGAACACATTAGAAAATGAGCTACTGTTTCGAAAATTACTGTCTGAGTGTGACATCGAAGTTTTAAGAAGTAACAGAGAAGCTCAAAGTAGAAGACCAGCTAAATCCTTGCACAAAGATTTTTGCCAGCAGAAGCTGGAAGAGCACCATTTGCGGCTTCTGCAGGAAAACGTCCACTGAACACGTAGGCGGGTATCTCGTGGTAGTTGTCAAACTTGACGCAGACGTTACTATGTGAGAGGTAATGTACTACACACTATTACACTACTTGTTCTCGTTTTTTGGTGGTCTTCTCGCGGGAGCTGAACCAGTTCCGGAGCTGATATCAACCTCATACACTGCATACAATCTTCTTCACCACATCTTCTTCTACGAACCGCCATCTTTCTTAAAATTTTAAAACTTCCTTCATCGAAAAGCAGTTTCCAAGTAGGGAGAGCCATTTCGAAGTCCATCCAGTAAATTTCATTTGAAATGGCACAACCAGGTTTCTCGGTTGATTGCAAAATAATGTAGGTTGTAATCCGATTTATTCTGGCTCCGAATGATATACTTCAATTCTAGTGGGCATCTACACTCTACCGATCACAATTAGAAGGCAAAAAAACTTTACTTATTGTACCGTAATCACTGAGCAGCCACAAACATCTTGAGATTTGCATTGCAGATGAGCCAAGTGAAACGACGGCGACTTTTGCATTTGATGTTTCGAGCAGCGCAATTCGTTGTGCCACGATCGCAACGGACGGAACCTTTTGACTACTTGCAGAAGTGAGTGGAACGATATCTAAGCGAAGGGTGGCTTAACTAAAGACCAGCATCCATTTATTTATTGATTTCGCGCAATGATGTGCCAAGAAAAAAGATGTGGCAAGAAAAAAATTCAAACAAATGCAGTGAATAGAGGAAAGAGAAAAAGATGAGTACAACGACCAGGGATCAGTTCCGTGTACGATTCCGGCCTAGATGACAAATCCACACTTAGGAAGGCAAGTTAGGTATCTGAGAGCTGTGGAGTTATCGGGGTATGAACAGGCTTCACATACCAGTGGCATCCATTCTCCTCAGCCAGCAATTCACCCTCTTCTGTCGAAATCACAGATGCAACGCCGGCAGTTCGACCTAAGCTTTTCATATATCTAAACGCAGTTGTCTAGAACTGCTTCATTAGCAACTTCGCCATTTTTGTGGTGGGGCGGATTTATACGCATCTGCAGACGTTTTTGCTTACTTGCAAGGAGCTCAAAACTACTTCCCAGATTTCAGTTTGCAAAAACAGTGTAAAAATGCTGTTGGATATTGTTCCCTGTTTCGAACAACCCGCATCTCTCTGCCTTTTACCCTACACAATGGATTTTTCCCACGCAGGAATACATTCATTACAACTTCGGCTTTTTTTTACCGTTGTTCAGGGTCAGTGCAGGTGATAAGCCCATACAACCTCATATCGACAGTGTCTTTCCTAACTCTGGAGCTGAGCCATTTCTAAACCCCCAACTTCACAAATTCATTTCATTAGTGGATCGGCAGACACAATTTTACTTGATTCATCGCATTTGGGAAATGAAAGCCTCACAAAGGACAATTCAGAAGATATAGTACTGTTACGGTAGCATATGTAATATTAAGCACACAAGAGCGTGTTCAGACTACTGTAGAGTGAATCTGAATGATATTCGTTTCTATATTAACATTTTGGAAAATCCCATCTAAAATTATATTTTCTTCTAGAGTGGGGACTTCCACTTAGAGTAAGGTAACAGCTCGAGTCGTGGTGCAATAATTCTCTATGATCTTGAATTAAGCGTAAAAACAACAGTTGGAAAAATTATCACTGTTGGGTTATCTCTGAAATAAATAGAGTTTGGGACGTAGTTTGCAGAAATCACAATGAAAATTTGCACATTCCTTCCATAAATAGAGAGGAGGTACCCACAGTGATCAGTTTACCCGGTGAAGAGTCTCTTTCTATCGGGACGAATGATGGAGCGAAATAGCGGAAAGTGATATCATCACTTCTATTCCGACTCCTGGATTAAAAGCACATCCTTCGCGTTTTCGTTGCGATAATTGCAAACAATGTTCCGAACTCGATGAGTTAACGATCTGAACACCGAAAATTGAGATGCTTATTTGAAGATGGAGAAATGGTTGAAGGCAGCATACCACGAATCTGACGTGGTGTGGATTTCCCATGGAAAGCTTCAATATACGGTCTTGGATTGCGCAAAACCAGGTGGTTGCGCTCATCTCTTCGTAGTTGCTGTAAGAAACGGCCCGGAAACCGCCGTTTTTTTACGACGCCTTGCACTGCAACGCGCCACCCTTGGGCATGCGCCGCGTGAACGAGCAAGCCTTCAAGTTAATAATGCCTCCTAACCCTCCTATTCAGTTTAAACTAATGCGTGTACGTGGAGGGGCGTTCTAACGCACCTCGTAACAATTAAAGCGATTCACATGCCGTTTCTTACGACGATCACGGAGGATAGGCGGAACCATGTGCTTTTCCGCAATCTGCGACCTGTATAGAAGCTTCCCATGAGAAATCCATACCACGTCAGATTCACAGTATGCTGCCCTTAACTCAGCTTCAGACTTTAAATGAACACTGAGCAGTGTCAAAAATATGACGGAAGTGAATAAACATTGAACAGTGAAATAAAATAAAAGATGTCAACATCTTTTTAGGCGTGGCACAGCAGCAGTAGAATTCAAATTCTGTTATTTTGTAGCAAATTCTTGTGATATGTTTTGAGACGGCTCTGTAGAAAAACAACCATGAAACGTTGATTTTTAAAGGGATTTTGAGAGGAAACCACTAACAGATAACAAAAATTAACTTGAATGATTGTGTCTCTATATATCTATACAACCAGATGACAATTTTTAGCATGTTGTAACCTATAGGCATGGGCATGAGTCCCTAAATAGTTACTAATAAAGCAATTAATATTGTCAATACACTGTTTTAAACTTGGAAATTCGTAGGACAGGGTGAAATGTATTTTTATTTTTTATGATCTCAATAATTTAGTTCAATCTAACAGTATTTAGTGTAATTTAAGCTTTTTTATAATTCTATGATTTTTAGAGCATCTGTACTCAAGTTACCTAACTATAAATAGCGAATGACGATTTAGGTACAAATGTTGTCCGCCTCCTATATTCATGTTGATAGTAAGTATCATTCAAGTGAGTGGTTTTTTTCCGGAATTTATTTTCACTGGTTTTCCGAAGCCGTACACATACAGTAGATCAAATACGGCTGAATGTCGATGTCTTTTAGCTGGCCATTTACGCTTACTACACGGTCGAAGCGGGTGAAGGTGTGAGCATCACGGGACCTGTACCCACCAGTTCACCCCTCATATTCAACCCGCATCGTAAAAGTGAAGTCTGGCGATTTGTCTCCTACATGTTCATCCACATCGGGTATGTGCGATTTTCCTCCTCAAACACCAATTTCAAGGATCTGGTCACTTTTTTAAAGTTACTCTACAACATTTGAACGAAATCTCATTGTCAATATTTGATATTTTAATTGCACTGGTGAGAATTAGTTAATGTTCATTTGTCTTTTTTCTTCTGTTGTCGACATAGCAAGAATATATGCATAATATGTAGGTAGTTGGGGAAGTGTATACGAGTCTGATTGCTACCTGCACGTGGTGGCCCTGCTTTAACTAAACGCAATCATGCGTTCGAGTGTACGCATTGGGAACGTACGAGCTATATAACCTGCACTGTTATATGGCGAAAGCTTCCCATACATTGCAAAAAGGTGCTGTCGTCCAGCACACCGCCAAAGCCCATAACCTGAAAGGTCAACTGCCTGAAGGGAGCATGGAATCTTTGGCAACAACCATTCGTTTCGTCACGCTGAACTGTCGAACACTATCGAGTGAACTCCAACAAGCCGCTCTATCCAGACTTCAGCGATATCTCTGTGTGCGTTTTGTTGCACTGCAGGAAACACGCATGAGAGATCGGCCCGTAATCAGCATCGAAAATTACACCATATACTGCGGCGATGCTGATGAGAACAAAGTAGGTGGCTGCGCGATAGCTGTGAGGAATGATTACAAGAACCTGGTGGAGGAATTTGGCTCAACGTCGTCTAGATGCGCCTTTTTACGACTGCGGGATCGCGGAGGACGTAAACTCTGGATCGTAAGTGCTCACGCACCTACGGAAACCGCTGAGGACAACAGTAAGGATGCCTTCTATGATGAACTCAATGCGTTGATGTCTAAAATACCAAGCCAGCAGGTGGTCATTGTCGGAATCGACGCAAATGCGAAGATGGGACTCGAACAGCAATCCGATGTGCTAGGAAAATGGTACTATGCAGCGGAGCGCACGTCGGACAACGGTGACCGTCTGGTCGACTTGTGCGAACAGACGGGCCTCATCATCGCTTCCACGTTTAAGAGGAATCATCGACGCCATCAGCTCACGTGACCAGGGTTCAACCCTTTTAACGCCTGAAGAGCAGCGCAAGCGGAAGATGAGGACTCTCAAACTTCAGCTCGACTACGTTCTGAAGAGGAACATTCCTCAGTCAGATATCCGAAAATCTAGAGCTGTTTGGGACGTCGCGTTCGACTCTGACCACCGTCCAGTTCTTCTCAGTTTCAAGATACGGTTCCACAAGAGAAACCGAGGAGTTTCTCTTCAACCGAAAATCGACATGGTAGGTTTGAAAGACGATGAATGCAGAAGAAAATTCCGCCAACGTGTGTCTATTCATGTTGGAGTCCGGACCAGGAAGAAGCTTAGCGATGCGGATTCATTCACAAAGTGCATCCAGGACGCTGCAAGGGAAACGCTCCCGGTTCTATTGCCGCGGAAGAAGTTTGCCTTTGCATCTGCGGAAACAAAATCCACATACAATTCTGTATGTGTCGCGCGCAGCGCTGGTGACTTCAACCAGGAAAAGCGTCTTAGAAGGAAGCTGCGTCGTCAACTGCAACAAGACCGCGATAACGAGTGGACGTCAAGAGCGATGGAGTTTGAGAAGGCGTGGGAGGACAGGAACCCGCGGAAGGCCTACGCTCTACTAAAACAATATAGCGGCAAAATGAAAAGATGTTCCCCTGTCCTCAACACTGCCAATGGGGTAGCTGTCGGTGAAGCAACCCTTCCAATTTGGAAGGAACACTTCAAGGCCTTGCTGAACCGGCTAGCACCGTCAGCCCCTGAACTCGAACACGTTCATAGACCGACATACGCGGTTAACGAGGAGCCACCGACCGTGTCGGAGGTCCTAGTCTGTATTCAAAAAATGAAGAATGGAAAATCTGGCGGAGACGACGGGATTAGCGCAGAAACGCTAAAATATCTTCCTCCGTCTGGGATTCGTGAGATGATAAAGATCATCCGTTCAATATGGATAGACGAAAGGATACCTGATTCGTGGAGACACGCTATCATAATTCCCCTCCACAAGAAGTTATCCCTCACGGACCCCAGGAATTATCGAGGAATCTCTTTGCTGCGTGTTATGTACAAGGTATTGGAACGCATTATCCTGGACCGACTCATTAAACATCGCGAAGAAACAACACGCGACGAGCAAGCTGGCTTTCGTCCTGGACGATCTATGATTGACCAGGTGCTCATCGTCAGGAGAGTGATCGAAATCTGGCAGCGGTATTCGAAGCCAATGCAACTAGCGTTTCTGGACTTTGAAGCCGCGTTCGACTCTCCTCACCGAGGCCGTCTTCTCAACGCACTGAGCGCCGATGGAGTACCAGGAAAGTTCGTTCGCTTGCTTGATGACATGAATCAACGAGCAACTGCTGCAGTTCGAACACCAGCCGGATGTACAACACCGTTTGAAGTGGTAACTGGAGTAAGACAAGGGGCAGTGGCAGGACCTTTCCTGTTCAATTTCGCAGTCGACGACATTATGCGAAGAACAGTCAACCAGTGTCCTGCCGACATTGTCTTAGCACCATCTGGGTGCCCCTTGACTGACCTCGAGTACGCCGACGATGTTGTTATATTCGCGGAAAGCAGTACGAAACTTCAACATGTTGTCAACCTTGTATCGAAGCTGGCTGCAGCCTATGGATTAAGCCTACGCCCTGATAAATGCAAGCAGATGTGGATATCTTCGAGACCTCGAACGGGAATCAGGGTGGACGGACAACCGATAGAACTCGTCGATGGGTTCTGTTACCTAGGCTGTACGCTGAAGAACAATGGCAGCTACGAGAGAGATGTTCAGCAAAGATGCGCTAAGGCCACTTCTGCATTTAACTCCTTAACGAAATGTCTGTGGTCGACCCCCATCACCAACGAAGTCAAGCTGCGAGTCTACCTATCCGCAATTCGCCCCATCATGATGCACGGATCGGAGACTTGGGCAGCACCATCAACGGTTATGGAGAGGCTTGACTGCACGGAACGAAAGCTGCTTAGACGGCTACTTTGCTACTTTTGGCCTAGAGTATGCCACAATGAAGATCTTTACGCAGAAATTAATGTGGTTTACCGGCGGATGACACGTGGAAGATATCAACATCTTGCACCGCCTTCGAAAGCGGCTAAAGTAAATCGTCTTCGCTTCTTTGGTCATATATTAAGGAGACCGGCAGATCGCCTTGTCCAACGAGTTCTGAAGAGTTCGCCGGGTTCGAGCTGGAAGAAGCCACCTGGCCGAAAACGGAAGTTCTGGACTGGTAAAGAGAGGTGGTAAAAGAGGACCTGAGGACACTCGGCGTAGATAGGCAGTTCAGGCGAGACGTAAGGTTTCGCAGAACATGGAATAGCGATGAATGGATTGATTCTGTGCAAGCTCTCGCAGAAGATCGAGAAGGTTGGGCAGAGCTGTGTTCAAGGACGGCACACTTCGGCGAAGATGCGGGTAATCGCGTCAGGCGATGACATCAGCCCACCGATTAAGTCAAGTAAGTCATGTAGGTAGTTTCAATACTAATATTGGACGATCCGCTTTCTCTTATCATAAAAAGGCGTTTTTGAGAACTGATATCGTTTGGAGATCTACATCGTTGGATCGGTGAGCGTTCCAATGCGCAACTTTCCTAGCGTGATTTCCTAACAATTCCATTTTTGGCGCATTGAAGTTAGCTCACAAATCTGGATAACATGGGAATTTGCTTGATTTTTGTGAAATTTGCATTTTCTCCCATCAATTTGCCCTATATAATATTTAAATTGTGAAGGGGTGACTTATTTTGCATAAGAAATAACATGTCACATAACAGACCACATCGCTCGCTCGACACATCCGCATCCTTTTAATGTTTGAGATTTCGATAAGCTTTGTTTAAAGTGCTGATAAGAACTCTAACCAAGAGACAACACAAAAATGTCGCAATCTTCAACGCAGTAGTTATGCATTACGCAAAACGATTTTGTTGCATCATTATTAAATTCGGAGTTCACTTTGCAGATTGTACCATGTTATTTTCAACATTCTCACTCAGCTGATGCTTGGGATTCCACTTGAACTCGTTCACCAGTGGCGAGTTATTGCCGTCTATCTAGCAGGAGTTCTTTCCGGTATGTCAATGGTCACTGAACTATACTGTGCCAATTTGGTAAAATTAATCGTAATTGTGCATCTTTGTATTGGGACATAAATAGTGAATTTTTTTCTAACGCATAGATATGCAAGCGTGCAAGAAAAATTTAGAAGAGGAAGGTTGAATACCTGCCAAAGAATGTTTGTAGGAATGAGGTGACGTATTTTTCAAAATATTTTAGAAAAGATTTGTTTATCTTAATTTAAAGTAATAAAAGGATTACAGAATAGAAATTACAGAATATAATTATAGAATACTGTATTATTTATGGGATGACCCAACGCTAGCAAAATTTGTAGTTTCGCTTGTAAGGAGGGTTTGGAGCTTTCGTAAGAGAGTGTTATCCGAAGTCGAGGGTTTGATCTAATCCAAGGAAATACATGTCAACAAATTGGCCTGCAACAGACAGAAACAAGTGTTTGGCTATCAGGTAGATCGACATAGCCAAGTGTTCGGTCTTTGCATATATTTTTTTTCACTTTTGATTTTATGTGTTTATTCTTGTTTCTTTCGAGAAATTTCTGGAACGGTTAACGGGTGATCAGACAATCAGGGTCAATTCTCACATGGAGTAGCTTCAAAAGCCGGCCAATGCAGAGCGCGAAAGTCGAACTGCTGAACTGCTGCATAACAACGCGAGACCTCACGCAGCAAAGGTGGCGCGACAGTTTCTGGAGGCCCGACCTGGACGACGATGCCCCACCTTCTCCTACTGCTCGGACCTGACCCCACTCAACTAGCGGCAGTTCTGGGCCCTGAGGCAGCATCTGCGCGAAAAAAATCTTCAGAGTTTTATTACCTCAAAAACGTACTAAACGATTTTTTTTTATCGCCGCAGCTCCTCTCCTTTTGGAAGGAAAGCGCTGAGACTTTGCCCTTCAAAAGGCTAGATATTGCTGATAACGATGGCAACTACATTGTTGGTCTTTGATCCGTACTAATAACATTTAGAGAAATTTCTTTCAAAAGTAGGAAAAATATTAAAAAAAAAACCAAAAGATGTCAGAAATAAAGCCGTTATCGGCATTTTATGCAGTGATTCTGGCAATTGAAATGAAGCAGCACATCTAGCAGCTAGCACAGTAATCCTGAACTGGAACTGAGCTTAGACCTTGTATTTCAGGTTCTGTTGTCACTCACTTTCCTTTGCATTTAATGCTTAATTTAATGCTTTGAACTGCAGCGTTTTATCAAATAAATCTGCAATCATAAGTCTGCTAGAAATCGTGTAAACTCAAATATGCAAGGCATCATGCAAGTAAACGTTTACGACGAAAGTCCAACAGATTTCGCCCCAAAACAGTTTCGACCAACGCCTCGCAGTTATCGTCGTCATTTTTCTACTGCGTTCCTCATCGCGAATTTCAATGGACCCATTTCCTGCCCAGTGTAGAGATTTATCTTCCTTTGTCCCTTATTCTTAGGCGGGATATTTTTCCACAAGGTTCCTTTGCTAAGTGATTTACGTAATACTGGGTCATATTCTCATTACTTAATATTGGGACCACATCTGACAACGCAAATTGTTCGTCGATTTGGAGGTATCGATTTTTCGAGGATTCCTTCATGACTGCAAATTTCTGCAGCACCTTCAAAAGGACAATCCACGACTGTTTGCGAGCTCCGGAGAGCAAACTCGGTCCTAGTTTAAAATATTTCTTTTCTGGAAGAATCATGTGAAAATCACCTTCGAGGGGGAATCGGTAGCAGTTTTTGGCATTCTCTCACGCGACCTTCCGCTAATCATTCATTTCAGTGGTTTTTTTCAATGTCGGCTGCTTTTTATTTTTCTCTAAACTGATAATTTTTTAACCAGTAGAGCATTCATGCTTTCACCGGTCATTACTGAATACCACTTATGCTATTTTGATAAAGTCCGACAAGTGTATTGGTCTCTTACTTTAAAGGATTTAATGTCATGCGAAGTATCATGAGGAGAGAGAAAGTCCACTATGAATAACTGAACGTTCGGAAAACTTCAGATGCGCTCCTTTCAAAACACGGAAGAACTGTTCAACATGAGATAAAATGGTGCAATTTCAGGATCCTTACTCGTTACGGCAGTGGATCCTCACGTGTTCCTCGCAGGAGCCTCGGGTGGGGTTTACGCCCTTCTTGCTGCTCATCTTGCGGAGCTTGTAATGAACTGGTCTGAGGTAGAACTTCGCCGCACTCCACTTGTTCGTGAATCTCAACCTTTTATTCAGATGGAGTTCAATTGGGTGCGCGCCATCATTCTAACCGTGCTCATAGGATCCGATGCCGCAGTGGCCATATTCCAGCGATACTTCGTCAGCAAAACAGACAAGGTATACCGTTGCTCAACTGCAATACTGAATGACCTGTAGGCACTTTTTTAGGTGTCTTATGTTTCCCACATCGGTGGTTTCGTGGCAGGCGCACTCCTGGGTATCGTAATACTTCGAAATTTTCGCCGACATCGATGGGAGGGCAAACTCTGGTGGACCGCTCTTGCCGCGTACACCTTCTTCATTGCCACCTGCATTGTTTTGATTGTTGCTCCCGATATCACAAGGTTTTGACCTACATCCCAAAATTCCAAAATCGAGCAGATACAAGAATTATATTGTTGTGTTAGAAGAGAAATCTGCTCGTAATCATGAAGAAGGTAAGAAAATGCGAACGATGATCGAGTGGACCATGCAGATTGTTTGAAATCTACTATTTAAACCCTCAGTTCTTCACACACATACATCCTGTCCGCATTCCTTTCAAATGAAGTTTTCGTCGCGTTCTCCCCATACTGGTCATCTCGTTGCTCGTAATATATCTACCTACTACTTATTTTTTCTAAGAACAATGTCAACAGTTCCGACTTCCGCACAGGTACTAACCATACTATTGCTGTTCGAAATGTCATTGTAATAATAATATTTCTTAATCTGATCCATTGTCGTGTTAAGCGCGAAAATGAGTGGAACAAAAATTGAAAAGACGAAAGTACCTCTTTGTAGTAGTATATATATATATATATATATATATATATATATATATATATATATATATATATATATATATATATATATATATATATATATATATATTGACTTCGCGTTGGCAAGTAATAGGGTAATAGTTTTTTCTTTGAAAAATTTCAACAAAGGACTATTCGACCTGACGTCTGATTTTCATGCTCTAGTTTTGTCTACATTTTTGTGCGCGCTTAAGTTTCCTGAGGATCGAACTGATCTTTTCATTCCTGCCTCACCCTTCCGCCAATTCTGTCTCACTCATTCTCTCATTCATTGATAACATCTGATCGAGCTTCTGCTGAAAATATTTTGAGAGTCGCCGGTTACACTTAACAGGTTACTCACAAGTGTAGACAAAAAGTTTTTGAAGCACAAAAGTATTAAAAACTCACCTGTCTCAGAATCCCCCGTGAACCTTCAGTATTAGTGTGCCTCAGATTCTACAACGATATACACTACTTTCGTTTCAAAATAAAACTTCGAGAAAGACACTCTTAAAATGAAACCGAACATTTGTCAAAATAAAGTGTACTTTTTTCAAACCGAGTTGCTGTCTACACACTCGCTGATCCGAAATCCGAAAATCTATTCTCGAAGATGAAAGTATCAGCAAAACGTTATTGTTCAATCCAATAACCGATCAGAAGTCAACTATTACCACTAAGGATGGTCGTGACACCGCAAGCGTGTGCAGCTATTTATTAGTTATCTCTTCCACATAATTTGAGATTGCTGACCAATGCCACGGAACAGCCTCTCTTCAACTAACAATGTTATTCCTTGCAAACATACTTCTATCCCTTGTAAGAAAAGAAGGATTTGTTTCATGTCCAGTTCAAAAATTGTCCGCTTTGATTTGGAAATGTGCTGTTTGGTATGAAAAGCGTTCCAGTCGGTATGAAAATGTCCAGGTTAAAGTGAAAATCGCAGATAGGATGATGGTTCGATGTGTTTACTTTCTGGGAAGTCTTGAGGAGGTACCCGCAGGTTCAGTAGGTCCAAGAAAAGGCGGATAAGTGTAAAAACAGCAGGAGTAAAAATGCGACCGTATCTCATCTTTGAATTAACCAGTGGATGGTTTGTTCTATTGATTGTTGGGTGGATGATTCAATATCTACGATGAAGAAAAACCGGAGGGTCAGATTAATGGCATATACCAAGCATTTCAGATAAGCCATTGAATGGAGATGCCGTGCTAAACCATCACGACAATGATCTCACCTTGTTCCGAAGGTCGCTGCTCAATGGAACTGCTTCACCGCGCTGGGATGGCGCACACTCTGATGTTGTAGATTGCAAGCACTCCTGCAAGTGCTGCCGGTACCCACGGGAATGAATCACTGCCCACTGTGGCCAACTCTTGTTTTCACTACAAAGTTCGTAACTACACTTGAACAATTTTATACCACGTTGCTTCTGTCGGACCTCACATTACCCTCTTCTCCCCACGTACTCGTTCAGTGATTGGAAGTTCTCATCAGTACTGGCAGTTTTAGATAAGCGCAGGAATTATGGCGGCGAAGTCGTGCTCAGGATATGAGTAAGCCGACTCATTTTAACGTAACAGCCAGATCAAAATTAAAATTGTCAAAAGGGAATGTGATGTTTTGTGGACAAACATCCAAAATCACACGTCACCTGTCGCCTGTATTCTCGTCGCTTTTCGATTTTCTCGAGTGAGCGATAGAAATGTATCCATTTGTCCTTGGTATTCTCCTCTACAATCTCAACGGTCTCGTGTGCTTCCCAAGATGTCACTTCCTCCTGTCCAACTCTTTCTGTCGGGGATCATGTCGCTCATCATGTTCGTTTCCTGAATTAATAGTAGAATACATAGCTGGAGGATTCGAAACATTAAGAATTTAAATTTCGTAACAGTGTGGATGAGGCCAATCATGTTGAGCCTTTCTCGAAATCCTTCCTACTTAAGCGGCTGTCTTTCATCTAATCTACTTCCAGTCTTGTTCAAGATAAGTTCTGTGAACGGCTTCTAGATGAGAGACAATAGGCACGGTAGTTGCTGAAGACATGCTGATCTGCTTTATACGAATGCATTGCATTCTGGCCTTCCACTGATTGGAACCCGTGAACATTTCGAAAGATAAGTCGCATGTATAATATCTACGCCATAATTCTACGCCAATTTGTTGACAAGTTCCCATAGGTTCTCAAAATATACGAATTTGATGTTGCCGACGAACGACATGACGGCATGTCGGACACTGGATGGAGAAACGTTAGCCAGAATAAAGATCAATAACAATCTTGGTTCAGCTCAAGAAAGTAGTACACAATCAAACTGGATGGAGAGTTGTTAGACTACATGACCATCTTCCTTGAGACGGTGAAGAGGCACGTGTATATGGCTGTAATACAGAAAAAGCGTGTGAGACAGCCTTGGACGATCCCGCCTCTCCAATCAAGCAACGGTGATGAAATGCCTGCAACACCCAACGCGCCGACGATTGCGCGTTTGGGCAGCCTCTGCTGCTAATTTGAGTTAGTTAGTTGGATCGCTGACGTTGAGCGACGACGAAATTGCCTGGGTTCTCTCGCGTAATAAGTTCTGTCGGTAGTAAGTCGAGATCACATAAGATTGTTTCACATCACTTCTCTGGATTACTAATGGGAAATGGGTGCGATGTCTCGTAGTCATGAACTGAAGGATAAAGGATAAAATTTCTGGCGTTAATCAATCAGCTTGGGATGCGCCCCCACGTTCACTTCAATTCAGAGTCGTTTGAGCTTCACAAACGCGTAACTGACCCAGACAATGACTAGCGGCGGCTAGCCGATGTGTCAAGTCAGTGTTTTTATTCTCCCACACAACTCTGGTTCCAATTTACCGACACCGGAGGGATGAAACGCTTGGTGAGCACTGTGGCGGATCCGAACCTCCGATCGACAGAAATTAGGTAACATTTACAGCGATGCCCCTATCGTGCCGCACAGTCGGAGGTTATGATGGATGAACAGGCAGGCATAACAAAAAGATGTTTTACCTTCTTCCTGGAATCTATCTCACATCATTATCAAAAAGATGTTCGCCTCTTTTCTTATGGAATGCTAACAATATGTTCATGTCTAACTTCGCAAATGTGTGTCTACAGCATGCACAGGATTTCTATAAACTAATTCTCTCTTTTCCTTCTTTTCAGCTTTCACGAACCTACGCCCAATATGGCATTCCTCCGTCTTCTACGCTGATTTTTAACTGGATATTTCATATTTCATAAAATTAGGAGCATGCGAACATGCAGATGATGTTTTACAGAAAGCCTCTTGAAAGCAAATGAAGAAAAGAC
Organism: Necator americanus; assembly: GCF_031761385.1. Taxonomy (NCBI): domain Eukaryota; kingdom Metazoa; phylum Nematoda; class Chromadorea; order Rhabditida; family Ancylostomatidae; genus Necator; species Necator americanus. The sequence goes on from NC_087373.1 coordinate 22,759,174, forward strand.
CGACTAAGAGACGATCTTTCTTTTCTTTTAAAATCAATCAGTCAACTTTAAAACCAATCAAAATCTACATCAAAATCTTTTTTGAAGAAGTGATACAAAGAGAAGCCCTCATAATGTGTCTAGGCAGAAATATTTTGTGAAATTGTCGTTCTCCACTACACTCGATATCATGCACATCCTGTTTCTTTTTCTCCGCTACTGTAACGTCTCCGAAGTGTGCAAAGAACGATGATGTAGTCCTTCATTTACATGTTTCACTTGCATTCGTTTCAGCCACTGTCTCGAAATGCATCGCTGGCTCTTCAATGCATATATAAAGAAAATGAGGAGGAATTCTCGAAGGTAGTGAAAAACCAATAAGTAACAGGCCCTAAGGGCAGCACAAACATAGGAGAGTTCAATCAGATCGACTGCTTGAAATCCATAACAAACCGCAGAGAACATGTCTAAGCAATAATAAAAGGAGACACAAGATCACAGAATAGCATCAAGTACTAGAGATACAACGCAACGATATTTACAATTATAAATGCTTACAAATTAATAACCAAGGCCAACAGTAACTGCTGTCACAAATAATACACTTGCTACTGACTACTCACGTGACCTAAACAAGATTATTGCTACATTTCGGTGCGATTATCACATCGGTCACTAGAGGTACTCGCCAAGCAATTGGTATTCACACTGAATGTTATGGTTACAAAAGAGACCAATGATAAAAACCAGAGTGGTTGAGCAAGATGAAAGGAGGATTGATCTTCGCGAATGGAGCCTAGCGAGACTGTTATGGCACAAATGACTAGAAATCTATAAATTTTTAAGTAAACCTATACATGCGACGCTTATCTTCGAACCAGCAACTCGAAGGATTCAAAAAACCATTAACTACGAAAGGCGGACAGTTTGCGTTTGTGAGTTCTTTAAAGTAACTGCTTTCGTTCTTGTCCAAGCGTTCAAAGAAATGAGAGTGTGCAGCAATCCTGACTTGACGTCACTGAAAATTCCAGAAGTTGAGGGCTGAGTCAATATTAGAGTCATGAGACGCGCAAGATATTTCTTAGAAGGAGAAAAGCTGCGTGATTTACTTTACGATGCTTTCAAATCAAATGACGCACAGGAATGTTAACTTGTCTTAAGAATGAAGATAGACCTGCAGCCAAGAGTGGTTCACGAAGCAAAGGAACCACATGAAGTACAGGAAAGTAAAGAAGTTTTGGTTTCTGGCGGTGTGATTCTAATGGAAAAATTTCCCTCTCCGGCAACAAAATGTAAGAAGCATTGTTTTCTATTTTTGACTCAAATTTTTAAGATTTAAAGACAGCATACCAGGAATCTGGGGTGGTACGGATTTCAAGTGGAGTATTCGTATAAGAAGAGGTCGTAGATTATGGAGACCGGGGTGGTTCCGTTCATCTTTCCCCGCAACACTGTAAACAGCCGCCTCTAGAATGCTGTTTTGTACAGCGCCATCTATTGCAACGCTCCACCCCTAGCGTCGCCCCCGCCCTGCGATTCGTCGAAAATCAATTCGGACTGCCCTGATAGGCAGTAAGAGTCACTACGCGTGCAAGGGTGGCGCGCTGCAATAGATGGCGTCGCACAAAACAGCATTCTGCAGGCGGCTGTTTGCACTGATGCAGGGAGAGATGAGCGGAACCACCCCGGTCTCCATAATCAACGACCCCGCATACGAATACTCCACTTGAAATCCGCACCACCTCAGATTCATGTTATGCTGCCTTTAAAAGAACATTTAAAAGGATGTAAAGCTAAGGTGTTAAGTCAATGTTTACATCCTCTCAGACAAGTTTGAGGGGAAGTCACCAATTCAGTTTCGCTCCCAAAGGTATGAAAGGCCTGATCAACACTAGTGCACCAGTCGAATTATCGGATTGTGCTGTCATAGCCAAACATCTCTTATCGACTACGCTATGCCCACCCACCAATTTACTCGAACGCGATATACTAATAACACTAGTGCCAGTAATAACAGCGATCCCTTCAAAATATCAAAACAGCGATACCTCAAAAATATCAAGACAATGTTCTACAACTGGAGTTGAGAAATGCAGAAAAGCACACAGGTAATGATTATTTCTAAAAAGTGGGTGATTGTTTTGTAGAACAGCAACCCGTTTTTCGAAGATTCAAGCAGTTAGAAATCATACATTTCGAAAGAGTGCGAACACACAAGGTCAACGAATTATAGCATAAAATGGTTCCCCTATTTCCACTTTGCAATAGTTCCATACGTTTTTTTTTTTCTTTTTACGAAAACAATCGAATCCACTCAATTACACTGTACATGAGACGCCTTCCTATCTATTTCTATTCTATTCTATTCTATTCCTATTTTTCCAACCGAAACGTCTACCAATCAGTAGTCCCCATGCTCGAATGTCCTTGAATCTTGGCATGTTGAATACGTGACTTCGATTGATTTGGTTTAGTTGCAGCCAAGATTGATATTGATCTTCTTTATTAACTAACGTTTCAGCTTCATCGGTTTCGTCAGAGCCTGGAAGAAATCAAAGCCATCACTTACTCATACTATCAAGCGCCTTATCACCCTACAGAAAGCAATCAAACGATAAGTAAACTCAAAGGACAAAACAATTCCTCCAGTCGGGTACCCACTGGAAGTAGCCAAATTATGAGCCGTGCATTGTGTCGCTGGACAGGCACGACTTCTCTCCCGAAAGCCCAACGTCGTGGACTGTCGAGAAAAGATTCCGTTCTGCCTACCTTACGACATGAGCACAGAGGTACGGAGCTGTCTACAGCTCATATCATCAAATATGTAAGGTAGGCAGAACGGAGTGTTCGCTGGTAAGTAATCGTGCGTATGACCGACTCTGCACAACTCCCAGCTGCGCGGTTTGTCCATATAGGAGGTCATCCATGGTATCAGGAGTGCACTATCGTATTACGGGCAGGTCGTGTGGTGACGATTATGCAAAAGAAACGGGACGCCCTCTGTGTATTCGGGTCAAAGAGCATTTAGATGAACTCGCAAAATCTAAACTCTCTACCCCACTCGGAGTAGACCGTAGAATATGGGATCAAAACTCTAAAATAGAGGAGGAGGGAAGAAGGGTAGAAAGTTAAGATTTTACGAGTCCATCTAGATGCTCTTTGACCCGAATACAAAGAGGGCGTCCCGATCCGAGATCAGAGCTGGGAGCTACGATACACTCCTTCACTATCGCAACTTTTACCTCTGTTTCGGAGTTTTGATGACATATCCTACGGTATGCTAGGAATTTAGATTTTTATTTAGTCAACTTAGATGCTCGTTCACCCGAATACACAGAGGGCATCCGGTTCCGAGATCATAACGCGCAGAACGCATTTTGGATTACCGCCAAAAGTGCTAAAAATCCAAATGAAAACAGTAAACAGAGTGCATTGCGATCACAAACGAACTAACTTCATATCAATCTCTGTGCGGGTTTTGATCTAGTAGGCGGCCCGTCACGTCAAGTCGCGTCTGCCGAGTGACACAATCGACCGGCTGTGGCTATTGGGCCAATGTGGCTATTTCCAATGAGTACCCGACTGGAGGGATTGCCTATGTGTTGTCCTCTGAGTTTAGTTATCGTTTAAATGCTTTCTGTAGAGTGATTGAGGTTCGCGATGAGCCGGTGTAGTGTAGCGGTTAGAGGTTCCGCTTCCTGCACGATCTATCGGAGGTTCGAATCCGCCCTAGTGCTCACCAAGCCTTTTATCCATGCGGGATCGATAAATTGGAACCAGACTTGTCTGAGAGGATAAAAACACTGACTTAACGCATCAGCTAGCCACCGCAAGTCATTGAATAGGCCAGTTACACGTTCGTAAACCTCAAACGATTCTTAATTGAAGTAAACGTGCGGGCGCATCCCAAGCGGATTGATTAACGCTAGAAACTTTATCCCTTATATTTTATCCGGTAGAGTGATGTGACAATTGAGAGGATAACTCACTGATGGTATTGATTTTTTCCGGGCTCAAATCGGTAACGGCGAAACGTTAGCTGTTAGTTAATAAAGAAGATCGATACCAATTCTGGCTGCAACTCAAGCAAATCAATTAAAGTCTATCGATCGTATTGATTTAGCCGGATCTAGAATGAAAACACGTTTAGTAACAAAGATGGCCAAAATCCAGGCACTAAGCCTTCGACGGTTAGTACAAAAAAAAACAAATGTGAGACACTGCGACATTAATCATTAATCGGATTCGAGCCAGAAATATTAAGTGTGGTGCAAAACATTCGTTATCATCAATTTCAGAAATACCTTGCATGCGAGTAGTCCTGCTATCCATTTCTTTTCTGATTTTCTGTATTTTCCGTGAGTGGTAAAATGCAGTGTAATGAAATGTTAAAGTTTTCTTGTGCTTAGCCGTCTATTCATGATTAATAAAGGTGTATCACGAAATCGGCTATGTTGAAATCAAACCACCGATAGAGAATTGTAGAGGTGTGCGAGCGTCATTACATTCAATTCCCCCTAGTAATCCAGACAAAAGTCGTTTGTAACAGTTTTGTGTGATCCCGTCTTCTCAACTATGTGCGACCTATTGCAAGGGCAATCTGCAAATCTGGCAATCTGGCGAATGTGTGGCTGGGCGTCATCTGCTAACCTGAACTGTGTTACTAAGATCGCTCATGTTGGGCAACGACTGGATTCCCTGGGTTCAATTACGTAATAAGTTCCATCGACGGAAACCGAGGTCACACACGCTGTTTCACGGATTTTTCTTCTGGATTACTAGGGGGAATTGAACTTGATTACACTTATACTAGTGGGCTATACCTCACCTCCTATGTACTCGCGGTGAGATCCCAACATCGTTTATTTCGTGATGCGTCGCCTTTGAAAAAATCGCTACAAAATGTCAGCGGTTGGACCTATCTGACTAAATTTCGCATTTCGATACTATGCTGCAGAGACGTAAACAGGTTGCAATTCGCGCGAAGTTGTATATGCAGTTGGGGAACGTATGTGAGAACTCCTCTAAGTAGAGTTTCTCAAAGCCTCGGAGACATGAGAATCGATGAACCAATGAAATGCAGGTGAACTGTAAAGTTGGCAGAGGACAACTAGAAAAATTGAGCTAAACGAGATCCGACAGTATAAGTCTAACCTACAGCGATGTTAATATGGGTCATATCGGAGTAGTTTTTAGGAAACGATTGGAAAGCTGAGTTCAAGTGAAGAAAAGCCAGAGAGACACGCATAATCAATACGCATAAAACGTTTATGAATTAGAAAAGGGTAAAAGAAGAATAAAGTAAACAAACCCTGTTATTATTTGATTGTGAGTGATGCACGGCTTAATCACACAGTAGATTTCATCGCATAGTTCTGGCCACTTCATCCATAACGACCGTTGCGCAGACTCACACAGCAAGCAAATGGAATGGGCACACCTGCCAAGCAACTCTTACTTTCAACGTAGGTGAGTTTTTTTTTTTCGGACACAATAGTCAGTTTTTATCTTAATACTCAAAGTTGGAGATTAAATATTGAGTAGCGGACACCAACCTCTCCAATTTGGGATATGAATATTTTCAAAGTTTTAAAGGTAAAATTTACTTCAATTACTGAAGCAATTCTTACGCATGTCATTGCTGCAGTTATAAAGTAAATTTTGATGCTCCCACGCGAAAGCAGGAACTACTGGCGCGGATCGGGACGAATGGAAAGATTACTGGGGCCCGCTCGACCAGTTCGAAGATCAACGGGAGTCAAGGTGTTCAAGGCAATCAAGATGAGCTGCAACAGTGAATGCACAAGTATAAAAAAATCCAGTGATGAGAAGACTGTAGGATTAATGCGCAAAAACGACTCAGACAAGTTAAAAGATTTGATACGAGATCTCGCTTGTAAATTCCCTCCAAAGATAAAGGATGAAGCGTCTGGTGTTACTTAATCCGCTTGGAATGCGCCAACGCGTTCACTTCAGAATTGCTTGGGGTTTATAAAACATTTAGATTTAGATATTTATGTATTTCATCTCTATACAAATGAATTGCGAGGCTAGCCGATGTATCAAGTCAGTTTTTATATTAACAAATAAGTCTGATCCCAATTTATCGACCACGGAGGAATGAAATACTTAGTTGGCACTAGGGCGGACTCGAACCATAGATCGAGCGTGCAGTCACAGCGGAACTTCCCAGGGACTGCGTTATTCCCATAATTGGACTAAGAATTCACTACGCACTTTCTCATCTTTGAACCTCCTTGAGTAGTAAGAAAATATAGAAATGTGGCAAACCTGTTCACTATTTCTGCGTCCTCTCTGCCTGGATCGCTTGATGTTGGCACAGTTTCGTCCTCAACCTTTGTACCACTTAAACATGTCGCTTTTGCAGCGGCCTGAACAGAAATTTTAGCCAGCATTTCCCTTTAAAAATAAAGCAAGGAAATTCTGCACAGGTAGTCTCAAAACAGAGCAAAAGAAGCCTTGGGTGCCCGTGGTGTTCGAGTAGTAAAATTCAGGCTGGAAAACCCACACTAAATTGAGCTGGTTCTGTCAAAAGATAAGACAAAAGATATATTTGGTTTCGGAAGAAATACTATCAGATAATCTAAAAGAGAACTGTGGCTATGTTAGTGCTGACGACAGCGGTGTTCAAATGAAGAGCAGCGGACAGAACGAGTATTTATCAAGCAGAGAAGGTGCGAGCATTGTAGCGAAATTGTTGCGGTTACTTTTGGAAAAAAAAATTACTACTGCGACCGAAGTAGTTACATTACCTTGTATAACGTGTACTTCCGTTGCTCACGAATTTCCTCAACACCACTAGTACTTCCATCTGCCCTATCGCAAGGGTTACCCAGTGGATTCTCTTCTCGGGGGGGATTCGAAGAGCATCGTATTTTTCTTTGAAGGACTTCGTAAAGAGATCTGACAATCCCTACGTTTAATGTCAGACGCTATCCAGTCGCTCACGGCTCAGGTCCAACGATTGTCGTGTCCGGCTCAGTTAATTTTACTTTCCTTGGCATATGCAGCAGCTTCTCTGATCTCGATCAGTGACGTAAGAGCGGACTTCGAATCCCTTTTCTGACTTGCGTAAAGTGGGAAACTCCTAGTATCACCCTTTCAAATGCGCGTTCTATGACGCACTGACTATGACTGATCGCATTTTCCTCTTGCTGCGACCTGCCCAAGCTTCTTAAGCGTAGATCAAAGGAGGAAGAACGGTAGTATTGACTAGGTGCCGGATGTTCGTAGTTCTCTCCACTGTATCTCTTACATGCTCCCCAAGAGGGCCGGGTATACGAGTCTGATTGATAATTGGTGGCCCTGCTTTAACCAAATGCAACCAGGCGTTCGAGTGCATGTATTGGGAACGTACGAGCCATATAACCTGCACTGTTATCTGGCGGAAAATTCCCACGCATTGCAAGAAGGTGATGTCGACCAGCACATCGCCAAAGACCATAACCCTGAAGGTACCAACTTCCTGAGGGGAGCATGGAATCTCTGGCAACAACCACTCGTTTCGTCAGGGTGAACTGACAACTACAGTCGAACGAACTCCAACAAACCGCCCTGTTCAGGCTTTTACGATACCTCTGTGTGCCGTTTGCTGCGCTGAAGAAAACATCAACGATCAGCCTATCATCAGGATCGAAAATTACACCATATATTGTGGCGATGCTAATGAAAGGAAAGTAGGTGGCTGTGCGATAGCTGTGAGGAACGACTGTAACAATCTGGTGGAGGAATTTGGGTCAACATCGCCTGGATGCACCTTTGTACGACTGCGGGATCGCAGAGGACGCGAACTTTGGATCGTAAGTGCTAATGCACCTACGGAAACCGCTGAGGACAACAATAAGAACACCTTCTATGGTGAACTCAATCGCTAATGTCTAAAATACCCAGCCAGCAGACAGCCATTGTCGGAATCGACGGAAATGCGAACATGAGACTCAACAATCCGATGTGCTAATGAAGTGATATTATCCAGAAGAGTGCAGATAATGATGACAGTCTGGTCGACCTAGGTGAACAGACGGGTCTCATCATCGCTTCAACGTTCAGGAGAAATCATCGACCTCATCAGCTCACGTGATAGGGATCAACCTTTTCGACACTTAAAGAGCTGCGCAAGCGAAAGATGAGAACTCTTAAACTTCAGCTCGACTACTTCTGTCGAAGAACAGTCTTCAGTCAGATATCCGAAAATCTAGGGCTATTTAGGACGTCGCGTTCGAGCCTGACCACCTTCCAGTTCTCCTCATCTTTAAGGTACGGTTCCACAAGAGAAACCGAGGAGTTCTTCATCGAAAATCGACATGGCAATTCTGAAAGACGAAGAATGCAGAGCGAAATTCCACCAATGTGTTGGAGTACGGACCAGGGAGAAGCTCAGCGAAGCGGATTCCTTTCACAAAGTGCATCCAGGACGCTGCAAGGGAAACGCTCCCGGTTCAAATGCCGTGAAAAAAAGTTTGCCTTTGCATCTGTGGGAACAAAATCCACGTATAATTCTGCATGCGCCGCCCGCAGCACTGGCGATTCCAGCCAGGAAAAGCGTCTGAGCAGAATGCTGCGTCGCCAGCTACAAAAACACCGTGAAAACGAATGGACGTCAAAAGCGAAGGAGTTTGAAAAGGCGGACAAGGACCGACGGAAAACCTATGCTTTACTAAAAAAAAAATATAGCGGAAAAACGAAAAGATGTTCTCCGAAAAGATGTTGAAGCAACATTTCCAGTTTAGAGGGATCACTACAAAACCTTGCCGAACCGGCGAGCGCCGTCGGCTCATGAACTCGAGCACGCTCATAGAGCGACACATACAGTTAACGAGGAACGGAAGGAAGGAGACAGAGTCGGAGGTTCTTGTCTGCATTCAAAAGTTGAAAAATGGAAAATCTGGTGGAGACGCGGAACTAGCGCAAAAATGCCGAAATATCTTCTTCTTTCTGGGATTCGTGAGATAATGATGATCATTCCTTCAACATGGATAGACGAAAAGATACCTGACTCATGAAGACACGCTATCATAATTCCCCTCCACAAGACACAATCCACAATGTTATTCGTTACGAACCCCAGGAGCTATCGAGGAATCTCTTGCTGCGAGTTATGTACAATATCTTGGAGCGGATCATCCTGGACCTACTTATTAAACATTGTGACTAAGCAACCTTCCGGCGAGCAAGATGGCTTACGTCCTGGGCGATCTACGATAGAACAACTGTTCATCGTCAGGAGAGTGATCAAAATCTGGCAGCGGTATTCGAAGCCAATGTAATTAGCGTTTCTGGACTTTGAAACCGCTTTCGACCCTACTCATCGAAGCCGCCTTCTCAACACACTCCGCAACGATGGGTGCTCCTTGACTGATTTCGAGTACGCCGACGACGTTGCTATATTAGCGGAAAGCAGACACTTCATGTTGTCAACCTTATATCGAAGCTAGGTGCATCCTACGGACTACGTCTACGTCCTGGTAAATGCAAGCATATGTGGGTCTCTTTGAGACCTCGGACGGGAATCAGCAGCGCTAAAACCATTTCTGCTTTCTAACTCCTTAACGAAACGCCTGTGGTCCAACCCATCCACAACGAAGTCAATCTACGAGTCTACCTATCCGCAATTCGCCCCATCATGATGTACGAATCGGAGACTTGGGCAGCACCATCTACGAGAGGCTTGACTGCACGGAGCGAGAGCTGCTTAGGCGGCTGCTAGGCTACATTTGGCCTAGGGTATGCCATAATGAAGATCTTTACGCAGAAGTTGATGTGGTATACCGGCGGGTGACGCGTGGAAGATATCAACATCTTGCACCGCCATCGAAAGTGGCTAAAGTAAATCGTCTTCGCTTCTTTGGTCATATATTAAGGAGACCGGCACATCGCCTTGTTCAACGAGTTCTGAGGAGTTTCCCGGGTTCTACCTGGAAAAAGCCGGCAAACTCCTCACCTGGTCGAAAACGGAAGTTCTGGACCGAGGTGGTGAAAGAGAACCTGAGGACACTCAGCGTAGATAGACAATTCGGGCGAGACGTAAGGTTTTGCAGAATATGGAATAGGGACGAATGGATTGATCATGTGCAAGCTCTCGCACAAGATCGAGAAGGTTGTGCAGAGCTAGGTTCAAAGGCGGCATACCTCGGCGAAGATGCGAGTAATCGAGGTGAGGTCTGTGTGCATAAACTTGTTGTATCAGGGTGAGAGGTTGCGCCTACGGTGAGGGTCCGCACTGGTTCCTCCACGACGCATGGTAAACTCGTCGAAGCTCTTGTTGCCTTTCATTCTACATCTTTATTGTAATGAATGAATAGGGTTGCACAGCTTTGGCGATGTCTTTTAAAACTAGTTTTCGCGTTTGCTTTTTTTCTGTCCTACTCATCTTAGTAAATAGTGGTTTAGTTTCTTACCCTTGCTCGTTCTGTTGTGTATGATTAGCACTCATAGTAGTTCTATTACCAAGTAAATGCTCTTTTTTCGCCAGTTTAGCTGTTATCTCTGATTCTTTGGTATCTCCTCAAAGATTTCAGTATGTGGGAGTTGAATTTCTTCTCCATTTTTGTGTAGTCGCGCATAGTTGGCACTCTTCTAAGATGTATTCTGGGCTCGTACTGCATTTACGATTACAAAAAATGCTGATCATAGAGAATTACATGAGCAAATCGAGGTGAAATTACAAACTGAGGTGGCAGTTGGCAGCGCTCTGACAACATATGATGAAATTCGTAAGCAAGAACTTTGTTAAGACTATTTAACACTACTCATGAACTATTATGCGAATAGATAATGAAAATTAAGAGGAAAAAGCTCCTTGGAGCTTCCCGCGATCTTTGGAGAAGAGCTAGAGCATAGTTTCGAAGTGAGGACGCAACACGTCTCCCTAATGCAACAACTTACGACGTTCTTTATTCGTTCACTAGGAAAAGTCAGTTAATAAGTCTTGAAGGGCCGTAGCGTAGGACAAGTCGTCACATTTTGTAACATTGTAAATTTAAAAAAAATCTGTTATTTGCAGTTTTTGGATTTCGCTGCTCTCTGAAGAATATTCGGTCCTATCTTTCATACCATTGTGAAAAGCTAGACCTGTTTCATTTCTTAGGAAAGTGACCTTCTCAAGAGTCATTTCACAATAACATGTTTTGTCGTTTTGCTATTGTTAGCAGTTCAAAGGAAAAAGAAAAAAAGACTGCAACTCAAACGGAACAAGAGTTTGATGTGATATGTTACTGTTGTGGTATCAAACGGTTGGAATGCGTATGGAAATTGGATTGGAAGAATTCTAGTCATTAGTAGTGTCTTTTAATGCGCTCATTTTAGGAGACCAACATTCCTTCGTTCTAAGGAAATAGCCTGTTTGGAAAGTTTCAATCCTGTTATCGACAGAAAAGTCAATCAATTATTTGATGATGTCTTGAACGAGGTTACCATTCACTTCCTGGAGATCTTATCTCTTGATTGTGGTTCTCGTTTTAACTGTTTCTAGATTGTCGATTTTTCCTGTCGGCCACGACCAAGCGTGAGAACGTTTTTGATGTGAGACGAGAAACAAGTCAGCAGCTTGCTCGCTTTTTTTTTTTTACTAAGATTCTTTTCCTCGGGAACATTATCAAGTTGCATTTGGATATGCGTTTTAATCGTTAGGCTATTCAAAAATAGTGATAGTTCTAATTCTTGGTCGACTGCTACCTGAAACTATGCTGGTACCCCCGAAATTCAATCGAGCTGTTCTACTCCTTCCGCTGTAGGAGAAAACGAGATTCAAAAGAAACTACAAAGTGAATGTTTCATTTGATTTCGAGGACTTTGGTTTATCATTGAGCGCAATAGCAGTGCGTGCCTCTTGCACAAATAGACTCAAAAATTAGACCTGAAAATGGGATTTGTCGTATCACTGTCAACGCATTTGTAATTCCGGATATATTCTCTTTGCTTAATTCTGCTATTAAAGCTGTAAACATACCAAGGTAATATATAGCAGCCGAGTTCAGCATTCAAGACATTGAGCCAAGTTTTAGCAGAAAACTTTTCGAATGTTTACAGTGTTGGGCCCGAAAGTGATGAATCAGTTTACGAGTTCAAAACTAAGGAAAACGACTTATTCAACCTTGTTCATGGATTATTATACGGAAGAAAATGAAAAGGTAGATGAAAAGAGCTCTGAGGAACGGAACACTGCTCGATTGTTCTTCTCATAATGTCATCAGTTGCTAAGAGGGAGGATTCCTCCACATCCCTACTAATCCATCTCTAAGAAGGGATTTCGATAAGGACAGTTGAAAGCGACATCAAAGTTTAGAAAGTCTACCTCTGCTGATTTCAAATATCACTACCCTTTTCGATCACCGACAAGGAATATCTGTTATCTATAATATATGACATACATGGACCGATTACGACGAGAGTTAACATCGTCTCATCGCGGGGTGTTCCTGTGCTGTCTGATAAGCCACTCCTACCAATGTCGAAAGTTCTCGGTGGTTCTTGATCTAGTGCCGGATCTTTTGAAAGGGAATTATGACGCCGTTTCGATTCCTTGGTCACATATTGAGGAGACCAGCAGATCGTCTTGTTCAACGAATTCTGATCAGTTTGCCGGATTCAAGAGAAGAAGTCACATGGCCGAAAACGGAAGTTCTGGACTGAGATGATGAGAGAGGACTTGAGAACTCGGCGTGGATAGCAAGTTCAGGCGGGACTTAAGGATTTCGCAGGATATGGAATAGCGACGAATGGAATGATTCTATGCAAGCTGTCGCAGAAAATCGAGAAGGTTTGGCAGAGCTATGCTCAAGGACGGTACACCTCGGCGAAGATGCATAATGCATAATCTGGTAATCGCATCAGGTGATGACATTAGCACGCCGATTAAAGTCATCACCCCACGAATCTGAGGTGGTGCAGATTTCAGGTGGAGTATTCATATACCGGATGGGAGACTACGGAGAGGGAGGTGATTCCGTCCATTTCTTCCTAATTGCCGTAAAAAACGGGCCGGAAGATACGGCTTCATTCGTTCTGTTCGATTGGAGCGCGCCAGTCCCGTGCGGCGCCGCATCTTCCGGGCCGTTTTTTACGGCAATTACCAAGAAATGGTCGGAATCACCTCCCTCTCCGTAGTCTCCCATCCCGTATACGAATACTCCACCTGAAATCTGCACCACCTCAGATTCGTGGGGTGATGCCTTTAAGTCAAGTCAAATGAGTCATGCTCCCCAGGCCGCTCGTTTCTTAGAAAAATGAAACTGAGTCCACGAAATTCTTCCTCTTAAGAGAATTGTCTACACGCACTTATTATTTTTGAGAATTCTTTAGTAGCTGTTCTGTCCAGATTATTTCTTAGTTAGCTTCTCTGAGGAAACAAGTGGGGAACATCCAGATCCACGCTGTATGGTGTTTAGGAAAGAACCGAGCAGATTTTTGCTTCACCTACAAAGAACAACACATAGCTTCGCGCACCGTTATTGTGAGTAATCGAGCATGTCAGGAACTTTACGAGGATGCACTTTTCAATTACTGAAGTGAGAACGTCGAAACCACATTTCTTTCAAACCTCAACTTATCAGGCATACATAGATGTTTTCCCCGTCATGCGACTACTAAATTATTGTGATGATAACACATGGCAGTCCAAACCTTAGTTACGAAGGACAAGATAAGGCATATAAGTTCACTTAAAAAAAGCTTTATGAACATCGAAATAATTCACTTCCTTTTCTCCGACAAAGTGAAGTGCTATGACGTCACCATATTCCTACTAATAAATTATTTTCTTTTCGATCCAGCTGTAAATGTGGCGATTATTTATCATCTCCAATCTTCCTATACATTTTAGTGTAGTACAATTGTCGCATAACCTTTCCGTGTCACTTCAGACAACGGTTCCGATAAGGCTGAAGTACTGAACTAAGATCACACGAAACAAAGCCGACGTCGCGCATGCTTATACACTTTGGGTAATAGAAAAACGGCAAGTGTAACAGCAGAATAATAGAGATCTGCACTGTACAACTAATTCTATTCGTTTTTTTTTCAGATAGACAGCAGCGAACGTCGTCTCAATCTTTAGATGCGTATATCTTTAGATGTATATTTAGATGCGAGTACCAAGGGACAAACTTAGGCTATTCCACATGTAGGTAAAGTCTTAAATTGTTGGAAAAAAGTACACAGAAATGCGGCTCTGCTCATGTAGTTACTACAAAGAAATTGCTTCTGTGTATATTCTATGTGAAATGAACGTAAACCAAACACTACGAATAAAGCCAATGAGAAAAATTGGAAATGGTACCAAACACTGAGAATAAAGCCAATGAGAAAAATTGGTGCACAGTACATTTGAGAAAAAAAATAGAAAAAAATGTCAACGCAACGCAACTTTAACAAATTAATTGCGAGTAACCACGAAACATCCCTTAAATGCTCCTAAATTTCTGTTTTCGCTTCAAATGAAAATTGACAATTTCGAAATTGTTCTCAGGCCTAGGAAAAGCCGCATGTACACATCACGTTCTTTCACTCGGTGATACAAAACCTGAAGTTGGGCCTGGCATGAGTATGTGACAAAGCAACTACACATATCAAAGTCCGTTTTTTTCTTGCAGAATTTGAACACAGGTGCGGTTCTGGCCAATAAAAGGCGGTAGTAATTCTCGTTTTTTTTTTTTTGCAGAGTTCTGGATTCGAAAGATGAACTCACGATACATCCCGTCATTTCTCCTGTGTACTGAGTTGGTGGGTTGGTCATCGGAAACGAAAAGTGCCAAGTTATCGCTCTGCGGCGACTGATGTGAGAGTGAATGAGGAAGAATAAGTCGTTATGCAGACCAGACTTTTAACGTGTTAGACTTATTTGACATGGACAATTCACGTTCAGGTTGTTGTTCGCAACAACCTACAGGTGGCGCTGAATGTATCTAACCGTGTGAGCACTATTACCCTTCGACAGGGGCAACACAGAGGGCAGTTGGAGTGTGAGTAAGCAGAGGAAGAGCATGCTTAGCAGGAGGTGTGTCGCATTTACGCAGTTACAACACACTTGGAGAAGACTACAAGTACTGACGCCCACAAATGTTGCTATCTTAGTGTTTGTATTCGCGTGAGACTGATATCGGTAGTGTCAGAAAAAAAAAACACATCTTAAGTGAAATTACAATGCTTTTTGAACAGCGAGGAACTGGAACTATAGAATTGGAGTAGGGCTCACTGGAAATCTTGTGTCCATCTTTGTATTGAAAGTTGCAGTGAATATCAGTTATATTTTCATTACATGAAAAAGGAATCATCCTAATCTAGAAGTGACAACTAGAGGATGCTGCCCTCGAAAATGCTTATCAAAAGAACTGAAAAAGCAAAATAGTTGGAAGCTGCGTTTTTCGATTCTCAAATCACCCATAAAAAGCCCTTCCGTTCCAATTATTTAAGATTTATATTCACTTACTTTTGTCGATTTTTCAAAGACCTTGTTCTTCCTCGCCCAGACCCAACTTTCTACCATGCACTCCATTCAAAAACAAAACGAAATAGAATAGAACAAAATTTCTGTGATTGTTACTGGCATAAATACATATGCACAAATATATAGCTTTTTTTACCGAGAAAAAGGGGAAAAGTAGTAGTGCTGGATGTGCAACAGATTTTTGTCATCATTTTTATTGCAAAGAGTTTTTATTAGGCAAAATCTTATTCTTAAACCGCTCTTTAAAGCAGCGTATTCTGAAGCGACGACATTGGAATCTCGCCACAAGTAGACACGAGCTGGGGTGTACTTCAATCGTATGACCGCAACTCTCGATTCCCCCTATAAAAAAGGGGGAAACACTTTTGTATGATCCCGTCTCCCCAACTATAGATAGGTCAAAAAGACATGAAATATGGACAGTTTCGTGAGCGAATGCGCCCGAAGCGGCGCAGTGGAGCGTAGCGGTTGGGATCGAGTATGGAACCTCGCTAATGCCACCCGTCTCTGCGGTTCGCCATAGCCTCACCTTGATTCCATCCTCTGTCTCCACCGCACCGCTTCGAGCGCAGCCGCTAGCGCAGCTGTCTGTGCTTCATGTCGTCATGATACGATTATATGCAGCTTAAATAATGCAGTAATAGAACTAAAGCTATCCGTAATGCGTATGAGATTGTGCGTAGGGTGGTTTCTTTTGTTTATAAATCCGTCCAAAAGGGTTTTCGACGAATCGCAGGTAGGGGAGGGCGCAACGGTTGCGCACTGCTACAGAAACCGTCGTAGGGAACACCCTTCCGGGGTCGTCCATTTACACTGACACAGTGATAGATGAACGAAATCACCCTCTTCCCCACAATCTACGACCCCGTATAGGCATTACTCCCTGAAATCCGTACCACTCCAGATTCTCGGGGTGGAGGGTGATCCCTTTAATGTCTCAGTATAAACAGTAGGTGTAAATGAAATAAGGTATTTTGTAGTTAATATTGATAAATCTAGAACTGATAATTATAATTATTTGATCTTTCGTTCCTATTGAATTTTATACTGAGTTAGTGCACCATCGTTAATTTCTCGAAGCGGAAATGTGCTTTTAGTTTAGTTTGTAATTTATATTAGGAGTCAAAGAGTGAATTGGAAGAACGCACGCACCAAACTTCCTCAAAACAGTGTGACAATGTTAAAACAGGAAGGACTATTAGTATCAATTAGTACAGTTTGCATTTAAAAATTCGGAATTTTCCTTTGTAACGAATCGTACACTTCGAACCAAATACTTATGCTTGAATGTCACGTAAATACTCCCGTTGAGAGTTTAAAATATCGAAGAAAATAAACAAGTACAACATCTCATGAGAAATCGCTATCGATTCCGAGACATGCACGAAAGGACTTTTACAATTATAGACTGATAAGAATATCAACTCGATAGGTGTAACCATGCATGCGATCACAGGAATGAATTAGTGTGCAAAAGGAGACTCTTCACAACGCTACTAAGTGACAAACCTCGTTATCTTCTTCCAACACAAGAAGCCAGCCTTTAACCACAGAAACAGCAGTGTATAATATGGGATTGATCGTGTCTATTGCCTGAAAGCGGGGTTCCATCATTAACGCACTTGGAATAAAATAGAAACTGTCGAGGTGTATACTTGCCTTTGAGATATGGCGTGGCCAATTCGCACAAAGTATAGCGCCTATGAAAGACGGAATGTTACCGATTCCATTCGGCCCATCCATTACGAAAGCAGAGCATAACGCCATCAACTCCGTGCACATCACTTCACAAAAAATGTCATACTCTAAATGATAAGAGGGTGGAAAAGCTCAATAAATATTTCATGAACAACAATACATTATGTCAGAGAAAACCAGAACAAAAATAGGTGACGCACATTTTTGTTGCGACCGGAAGTGGGGGAAAAGGCAAGCTCCTTACAAACTGACCCATTAATGGTATGAATAGATCGACAACAAAATCTGTCTCCCCATCTGTCAGCGCAGCAGTGGTAAGGCTCTTGCACATCTCTGTCCATTCGTCTTCTCCCATTCGAACAAGAAAACTGCATGCTGATATATTCCTTTCTAGAAAAAAGTGTTGGGAAAAACAATAGAATTTAAAATCTGTATGTTCAGATCCACATTACAGAGACGGAGGACCGTACTATAAACAGAGTGTGAAAGTAAGGCTGACTTATTTGCAACGCCGACCGGTCCGCCCGTATTCTAAGATCGGTAATCTGCGTAATAATGCTGTCCAGATCATTCAGTTCCTGAACAATTTCCAGTTTCTTCACCGACTAACTACGTAAAACACTTGCAGAGACAACAGTCAACAAAATAACGTTAGAATGAACAGCGTACCTCAACAGGTCCTTCCACTTTCTTCTGTCTTTCTCTCAATAAGTGCTGATTGGGTAGTGGAGCCGTTCCCTGTAGAGTGCTTTGTATAGATGCCAGAAGACGTTGACCTCTGGAGCTCTGTGGCCTGTCCGCCTTTCTTCCTGGGCGAGACATCTGAAAAAAAAACATGACTGGGAGACTTCGAACAACCAAAGAACGCAAACACAACCTAGACAGACATCTATCACCGCAGAAATCCCAAGATAATGACCAGTTCAGCAATATTTTGCGTAGAATTGGGGATCACAATGTACACGAAGCACTAGCAACCAAAGATGAGCGAAGTCAAAAATTACAAACACGTACGTTGCGACAACCGCAACTAAAGAACTTAAGGAGATGCTTCTGGAATTCGGAATGAGCGCTCGAGTTCCTCGACATCCCTTCCAGATGTGCGCGGGAACCCCATCAACTGGCTGCGGGCTGGCTGCACGCCAAAGGGTCACTAGCTACCGTAGGCTCCTCCGCGCAGGGGCCCAGGTCACCGATATGCTCCGCAAGCGGCCGGCGCGAGCGTATCGACCGCTGTTTTTTTGACGTCATGGGTACAAGTGCGATGTATTGATTTTTGGGCATTTTTTTGAATTTTCTCCTGCCCTCTTTGCTTCCATTGCTGCTTGGCTCCGTTCGTTGAAGAAGTTTGCGTCGCCGCAAATCATTATCTGAATCCTTACATTTGTTTGCTGTCTGTGGGGTGTTCGTGGGCTGGGACAGTGCTCGCGGAGGCGTGTCATGTCCGATTTTCGTCGGTTGCTGTGTCGCGTCACGTGAACTATCTCTTATCCTGGCCATCGCAACATTTTGTTTCCTAGATGGTAAACTAGTCAATAAGATGACAACGAGTATGGCTGATCCATTAGATTTCGGCGAGCAGCAGAGATTTGATCAACTTCATCACCAACAGTTGGAACAGAAGCTGTTTAACACGGGTCCCAGAGCGTCAAGGACACTTCCTACGGCAACGGTGAGTTACTACGTTTTTCACTATATGTGCATTCCAAGTTCGCAATGTTCTTCACTATTATCTTCGGGACTTCGGATAGAGACTAGTGGGGTTCGCGCTCTTTTCTTGCCTTTCCCTGCGGTTTAGTTCTAATCGATATCTGGACTTTGGTGGTGTTCCCTTGTTTCCCTATGTTAAATCATTGCATTAAGAAGTCGCGCTCGCCACACACTTTGTATTGAAAGTCCCAGTAGACTTGTTTATGACATTCTTGTATCTACATGGCAGAACTTTGTCTTCTTCACGATATCGATGTCTCGTTCACCATTCCATATTGAAGGGCATGTCTTTATTTTGTTTTCCGATTGTATTTCGCTGCCTTCTTCTTGTTAGAGTCTCTAATACCGCTTAGTAAGATATGAGGAGCGCAAAACTAGTGGAATCATGATCATGGTCCAGGTGCCGTTATTCTGTCTCTACTATCTACTCTCTAGCGCTACTTTTGAAGTGCTTGTTTTCGATAAGAAAAGTAGGCCAGAATTAAGGTTCGCAAAAATAAAAGTAAATGTTTCTCGGATTTCTCTTCACTGCTGATTATCTAAAATGCACGGTTTTGCGTGTTAGTGGCTTCTAACACATCTTAGCATAATTTAAAGTACGTAAGTTTATTCACATCTAAGAGATCTTGGTGCAGTATAATTCGTAATTGAATGAGTTATAAATTATGTTGATGTTATGGCATCAAGACATCTGTTTCCTTCCAAAAACACTTTGAATTTTTGTATTGGCGTTGGCATCAGCGGAGGGTGAAATTACATCACACAAAGGCATGCAAGCATAGATGCGATAGAGAGGAGCCGGACGCTCCTCAGGTGAAGGGGTTCTAGCTCATGAGGTGCTATGAGTCAATTAATGGGGATCCTTTTCCCAACCATTCAAAAGTGAAGGAGGTCGAAGCACCGGTTCCGACAGTCGCATCTATGCAAGAAATAGAAGGGAAGTATGTGCGAGTTCAAGTTAAAAATTTATCCCTGTTTTGTTCTCATAGTGACATTAATGTTTTCCTATTTTCCAACTACTATTTCATTTTTGTCGTTGAAAGACACTTTTATTCACGATTCTAATTAACTCTATTTCTGTCAGTTAATTGCATCGATGTTTTTTTTTTCGATTTATTTGTTTTGTATCCTTTTTATCATTTGTATATAAGCATTCTTCTGGTAGTTTAGTTTTACTCATTGGCCCTTTGCATTTTGTTCTATCTGTCTTTGCCCCGTTAAATTCTCTACATGGTTGCTGTTAAGCGACACATTGATTCTAGCTGAATCTGTCATGGATTTACGTATTTTTTTAAATCTCTTGGCATGGAAATGTTAAAGGTAAACTAAGAAGTTGTGAAGAGGATCTTTTTTCTTTCAAGTCCTTAAATTTCATCTATTCTGGATTTTCAGTCCCAGAATTTGCCTAGTGGTGACGGCTCAGCTTCTTTTCCAAACTTGTGTCCAACTGATGTTGCTCTACAACCTTTTAATGAGGACAGTATTGATGGTCAAATGCGAGTCTTTGCTGCACCATTTGTAAACGAATGCAGCAATTTAAGTAGCGCAGGCTCAATTTCGGATCGAGAACCGGACGGAACACCTGGGAGGTACGATCAAGTCAAAGTTTACAAAGATTTTTTTATTAGGATTAATTAGGATTTTTGTTTTTGGTTCGTTTTTTTTCTATTCCATCTATAACAACTTGCAAATAGTACACGCCACGATATTTCTTGTCCTGTAGGTTCTCTTTCCTGGGTATCTCTGAAAAACTGTGTTACGCAATTCCAGATGTAATCGTTCTGGACCTGAGAAGAAATCAGTCCGCAAGCGGCGTCGCGGCGACGAAACGCCGAAGTCAGAAAGAAAAATAACGGATTTCATTAGGGTAAAGATAATGCTTTTCTATAATCAACTAATGTGATAAAGCGCATTATGCATACACACAGATTTTTTTGTTTTACCACCACAATTATTTAGTTATAATTGTAGGGCCAAACGAGTCCAAAACGAATGGTCGTGAATTCGAACGGTGAGAACTATTTGAACGAAACCAATCCAGTTGTGGGCGTTGGTGTGGTACGTCTAATAGTATTCTCTGTTCTTCTTGCTGCTGCTTATATTAAGCTTCAGCAACGTTGGATGACAACGTCTCCAACTCCTCTCAGTCGCGTAACGCCAACAAATCCTCATTACTCGTCTGATTCAAACAGCAATTCAAACCAAAGCCCTCCTGCACCCCCGCCTATACGGTTGAAAACCGACTGTGAAACACAAACTGATTTTGAAGTTGGTTCTTAGCAATGATTTTCCATCGTATTCCTGTCTGTTCTGATCGTTTCAGCACATCATTATTTGTTTAGGAGCTTAGTGTAGCTCCACCTGAAGAGATTGCCAAAAGAGATCGCTTGATACAAGAACTAAGGAACCAACTTATTGAGGAACAAAATAGAGTATGTAACTAAATTCAGTTGTATGTCCATTTTAGTCCTCATCATTTCATGAAACATGCACTTTCAGACCGCAAATGAGCGACGGAAGAACGAATCAGCTAAGGAGGCTCTAAAAAGGATACTCATTGAGAAAAATACCATGGAAAGAAAAGCAATACGAGATAAGGTTTCTTGTTTTTTACTTTTGACTCTCGTAACCTGCAGTATGTTAACAAAAAAAATATAATTAAAAAGTTGAATTTAATTAATTTAATTAAAATTAATCAAAAATAGAAATTACAGACTACTGAAAATACGCCTCGAATAGGTCAGTATAAACTAGTTCGTCACGGTGATTCCTTCCGAGAAGTCTGGGTGATTTCATAGTTCTTCGTTTTGTTTTGTTTCTTCTCGTTTTTCTATGTGATATATTTATGAAATACCCCGTTTAAGCATAAATCTGAAGTGTTTTTTCTTTGTCAGGTTGATGGATGGGCACAAGAAGAGCTAGATAAAAAAATGCAACAGATAGCTAATGAAAGAAATGAAATTGCGAATGCTTCAGCGTTGTTGAAGAAGCGAAAACCTGTTGGAATTGCGAAGGAAGGTAGCACACCAAAGCGGTTTGTTTTCCATATTATTTCGTGGATTTTTTCTCGAGAATGGGTTTGTTTATGAACTTTTGACCTAGATTATGGTTTTTTTAAGATCTGCTGCAAATTCCTTGTCTGCACAATTAGCAGCGATTCAAACTGATGGATCAATGCCGTCCACATCGTCCTCGGGCGATGACGCGGTGTTCCGCCGGCCAGAAGAACCAAAAGAGATTAATTATCAGGAATATATCGAGCTGGTACGTTATCTCTTATCTGTTTTTTTTTTCGGAATGATGAAAAGGAACTAAAATTGAAAGAAATTATGAGTGGATGTCATTGCCTTTTTTGTGAGAGGAAATCTTATCTGTCTCCTGTGGTTTTTTTTTTGAGTGAAATAGAAATTATAGTAGCTCATGTCTTTTTGAGCCTCATGTTTTTCAAACGCTTTTTTGAACCCCGTATCCATGGTAAACTTGTCATTCAATGTCCGTGCATTTTAGGATGAAATTTATAAGCTTCGTCGTGAACACATGAAGAAGGAGGAGTTGGAGGTTCTTGCTGAGAAGGAAAAGTTAGATAGGGAGCGCCAACTTCATTTACGAGAGTTAAAGAGAGCCAGTAATGAAAGAGACTCCCGCTACAAGGATCACGAGATGCTCAATAAGCGATATTTATTGCTGTCTCTGCTTGGGAAGGGTGGATTCAGGTACTTACACACAGTAGTTATACCATTTCTCATCATTATCTTCGTTTCTGACTGCAAATTTAGTTATCTTTTTTTTTTATTATTTGCGTTCATTGTGATGTTTTTTTTTCCAAGATATGACTCTGCTGCTTTTAACAAGAGCAGCTGTTCGGTCTTACATATTACATATATCGACATCCACATACATCTTCTATTCACTATCTTATTCTGAACGTTGATAATTGCACTGATATGTGAAGTCGACGTGCAAAGGGCATTATTTCGTAGACGGTAGACGTCCGCCTTGCATTGCAATGGTATTGATTGCGCGTTGTTGGAGTCACATGTACTCGACATTTTTAATCAGGCACGCTCTCTCGATGCGCAGTGACCAGCACTTTGGGGCAATGCATTGCAGATTCTGCTGAACTGATTTTTAAAACTCGTGAAACTCGTGGCGTGTTATAGAGGTGTAGAGGTTCACTTTCGCTTGTACTAAATTTGTTACTTTCGTTTGTTTTGACTGCTGTTTGGGTGTTTCTTCGATGCAGTCCAACAACGATGAGTTCGTTGTGCTTAAATTGCGCACTGGTGATTTGCACCGTAGAATGCGAAACAATTTGAAATCGGCTCTTACATCTCAGTCTTTGCAGGACAAACACTGAGGTTTGGAAATGATAATAACATTTGACAATCAGCTAATTTCTGTCACGATTTCGGTGAAAATGAGCTTTTATGCGGAATATTTTCTAAACTACAACATATTCAGAACGTTCTTGTTTTTGCCACATTTTCAACTGAGGAGATGTGCGAGCCATTATTATCACTACAAGTTGTGAAGAATACAGTACATCCAGCCGAACTTCGGGTATTAAAATTGTCAACAGATTCGCTGTGCCAAGAGGTCAGTGCTGTCAGCATGTCGGTGTATCGATACCGCCGAGGAAAACCAAATCTTCTGTTCCTGATGGTTTGATAGCCTTCACTATTGTGTGGGTCGCATACACGTTCGCCAACCTCTACGATTCTGAAGCAAAGCCGAAGGCAGTTGAGGAATTCCAAAGTAATAGATTAACTTCAAGCACGTTGTATTTTACTGTTTCTTAAGATATCACCATTGGAATCATCCAGATCAATTCTGGGAAATATGCAACCTTTCAAGTTTTCCATGAATAAGGAACATAGACATACGAAATGTGATCGGTTTCTAGCGTTACATCTCCACATAGAAGGGAGCTAGAAGGTTCGGTAGACTTCGCATGAGCCAGTGCTCATTGCTGACCGTATTGCATTATGCATGCATGACTTCTACTTTTCGGTATCTTTCTTTCGACCACCAAGAGCATTTTGCATCGTCTTCAGTATTGAAGAAGTGGTGTTTTATCAAATAAGAAAGTTCTCGGCGTCAATCAATTCATTCAAGATACGCCCACGCTTTAGGTCTCCGTTCGAAATATTTTGAGGTTTTTCAGCGCGTGTGCGGCTTGTGCAGTGCCGGGGCGAGTTGAAGTATCAAGTCAGTGTTTTGCCTTCGCAGACAAGGCTAGAACCGATTTGTCGACTACTGGTAGATGAAAAGCCCGGTTAACTCGGTGTAGTGCTTGGTTAACTAGTATGGCGTGAACCGTACCTTCGACCTTGCATTCGCAGCGAAGCGTCATACCACTGCGTTACACCCACAGTATTTAATTCAACAGGAGAAATCGGCGTCAATAAAAAAATCATTTTCTCTAGTTTCTCCACTTCATCTGGTACGTAATCATTCTATTCACGAATGTTTCTGCATTTTGTATAAAGAGATCTAAAATAACTACAATTCTCAGAGGAACAGGCTTTTTTCGGAAGCTTCCGTACCACATGTGGTATAGGCATGTTAAATACAAAAACCCAGCTTGTTTAATATACAACACACTGGTTAGTTACTCACTGTCTAAGTTGCGTCTACATTTGAGTTTTTGGGGTTTAGAGGCGAAGCTTTGGCAGCGTTCAGATTTTAGGAGTAAATCCGGTAACCTAGAAGAGATTACCTGTCCGGCGAGGACGGAGAATGATGGCGAATGTTACATTTGACGATCCCCTGGATCCTTTCGTTTCCGGTTACTAAATGTATTTTCACAATCTATATTTTCTACTGCATTCCTTACGAATTTATTATATTATTAAATATCCGCTCGGAGTGTTCTGGAGTTTGTGGGAAACTCACCGTTGATGTTTCACTGAAATTGCCCATATCATATCAACATATCAAGTTTCTCTGTGATATCTAGATCTTTAAGATGTTGGAGGAGGGCCCTTAATAGGTTCTGTGCCACTTTTTAAGTGTTTTGTAAAAGCAGCTATGCGGAGAAAACCAAGAGAAGAAAGGCTTTTATCTCGGAATTTCGATAGTATGGAATGAATGGTCTTTGGTGATCACCGTGATCGGTTGAAATAAGCATTATGAGAGTAAAGTTAGGATAGAAGCAAATTACTGAGACATATCATAGGAGAATGGTCACAGAACAATGAATGAAACGGCTAGCTAGCGGGGTTCTGTCGTTGTTTACAATCCGTTAGAAGTTGATCAACGAACAGTTCTAATACGGCACCATTTGACCGGATGTAGATATGTTTTTTCCTTCCTATTCCGACTTTGATTCTTCCGTATACTTTCCCAGGCCAGTTTCCGAATGTGAAAACACACGACAGTCTAGGATCCTGTACGCCGCATAATATCTGCCAGGAAATTTTTTTTTTAACAAGCATGTAAAAGCTCCAAAGTTATAGGAGCGTTAGGGCGCACTAGTCTTACGTTTGCCTTTTTTTTAGCATGCCCATGAGTTTCTGTGTAATAGATTGTGAAACAGAGATAGTACCATAAATTCAATATTAAGACATTGACAGCGCTACTTTTGACTTAAGACATGCGAAAACTGCAGGTCATATTGTCTGAACTGGAAAACTGTAAAATACTACTTTTTTCTTCTTTGTCTCATATATTTAAATGCGTTACTTTCGTTGTTATCCGGATCAAAAGAACAAGCGCAGCCATTTTGATGCCCGATTATAAGATCGTGACTAGATTCTTGTCTTGACATTTTCTTTTTTTTTAGACAAACTTGCAAGTTAGAACTCTGTAAAATGAAACTTTCTTCTGGTGACTTATAGGATAAACTTCTTTGTGGGTAGTTAAGTCGAAAAATCTATTTGTTGCGCTTTCCAAGTGTCCGTATTCGTCTATTTGTTAGGCTTTCTAAGTGTTCGTATTCGAAGGAAAAATCCGGCTGTTGTTGTGCTATGCTAAGTCACTACTAGCTCAATTTTCGTTCGTATAAATAACCACGTTGCAGCGAAGTCTGGCGTGCCTTCGACCTTGAGGAGAATCGATTTGTTGCTTGCAAGATCCATCACGTGAACAAGGAGTGGAAGGAGGAAAAGAAGGCAATTTGTTTTTTGTTTCTTACATATGTGTTATCTCTCATCTTCAGCCAGCCCAAGCAATATTGTGCTTGTCCTTTTGGAATATCCATTTGCTTCTTTTTACCATCATGCTTTCTTCGTTCCTCTTAATTTTTGTTCGAAACATTTAACGGATTTTTGAGTACTTTCGACGCACAAATTACCTGACAAGTTACTTTTCGAATTTGAGAGTTAGATCCTCTGGCAAATCTCACAGAATAGATTGAAAAAGATACACAAAGTAAGTTGATCTTGTTAGGTTCACCAACTCTCCCACACTTGGGTCTGTTGGACTTGAACTATTATATATATATATATATATATATATATATATATATATATATATATATATATATATATATATATATATATATATATATATATATAGTTGCGTAAGCGGCTGCGCTCGAAGCTTACGTAACTGTCCGTGCTTCATGTCACTTTTACTGGACTATATACAGGATGGTAGTTCAAACGAAACGACCTGAAAGCAGGGGCAGTTGCGTGAGCGGCTGCGGGTTCTGGAGCGTAGCGGTTGATGTTGACGGGACACTACTCATCACTGCAGTCCGGGTGAAGCTAGCGATGGTCCCACTTCTATCTTGACCGCTATCCTCAACGCGCCCTCTTTGTGCACAGCTATTTACTGCACCACGCTTCTTATCATTCGACTCGGTTGTAATTCTAGACATATGCAATGTAGTTTGCATTCTATTCCTCATTCTGTTACTGCTATTATTAACGTCAATAAGAATTTAGTGTTTTCCAGGCCAACTATGTGAAACATGCAATGCGGGAGAAAGACATTCATAAGACACTCGACCACTGTCGCATCGTGAAGCTGTTCGACCTTTTCACGATAGACAATCATTCGTTTTGCACAGTTCTTGAGTACTGCACGGGTAATGACCTTGACTTCTACCTCAAGCAGAACAAGTGCATATCAGAGAAAGAAGCGCGAAGCATCATCATGCAGGTTGTTCTTGAATATTAGCTATCTCCTTTTTGCTGTTTTTCATCTCAGGCAACGAAATTTAAGGTTGTGTCGGCGCTTGTGTATCTAAATGAAAAGAAGCCTCCTATAATACACTATGATCTGAAACCCGCTAACATTTTGTTGGAGTCGGGAACAACTTGCGGAGCGATCAAGATTACTGATTTTGGCCTTTCGAAGATTATGGAAGGCTCGTCTGACGATGACAGCATTGAACTAACATCGCAGTTTGCTGGCACGTACTGGTAAGCGGTGGAAATGTATTTGAACTTTCATTGTTTTTAATTTTTATTGGCAGGTATCTTCCACCAGAAACATTTGTCGTCAGTCACGCTCCTCCCAAGATCAGCTCCAAAGTGGATGTATGGAGTGTTGGCGTAATTTTCTACCAGTGCATCTACGGGAAGAAAGTGCTTACCTAGAAGTGTTTTTTTTTTGTTTGTTCGCATTTTTGACACATGCATTTCAGCCATTCGGGAATGACCAGACGCAACAGAAGATACTTGAAGAGAACACTATTCTGAAGGCTAACGAGGTCCATTTCCCTGCGAAGCCACAGGTATAAATAGAAACTTTCTTTTAAATTTATTTCTGCATTGAAATATTCACTGGTAAGAAGTATCTCAAAGGATTTCCTCAGGCTTAGCAGAAAAGGATCATCTCACTAGCTGAATTTTACGTTAAAGATAATGTGTCACAAAATTGACGGTGTTGGGATCCTTCTACGAATTGATAGCGACAGAAGTGTAGTTCACAAGCATGAGCGTGATCATACTCAATTCCGTATAGCACTAAGGCGTGAGAAACAACCTTGGTCACACCCGTGTCCTGCAACTTGTTACATGATAGAACGCGGGCAAGTTTGTCTTTTCCAGTGTCCGCAGTGCGGTTTACACATGAACATTATATAGCTTACGCGTTTACAGTTCAAATAAGCAACGAACGCTGCGGAAGCGTTGTAGATTGCTTTCTGTTTCACACGTATTTTTTCTGGATTACTGGGGAATTGGGCGCGATCACGCTCATATTCGTTAACTGTACCCTCTGGTGTTAATCAATCCGCTTAGGATGCGCCCCTTTCTGCCTAAAGGATAGAGTGTCTGGCGTCAATTCAGAATCGTTTGAGGTTCACGAACGTGTAACTGACCTATGCAATGACATGCGGTGGCTAACCGATGTGTCAAGCAAGTGCTTTATCCTCCCAGACAAGTCTGGTAACAATTTATCGACCCCGCATGGATGAAAGGCTTGGTGAGCACTAGGGCGGATTCGAACCTCCGATCGATCGTGAAGGAAGCGGAACCTCCAACCGCTACACTACACCCACCCAGTGTTGGAAAACAACATGTAGAAATTTCAACGAAGTACGATTACAGAGGCAGGTGTGCCGCAGTCGGTTAGAGGTCCATTGTGGCCAGAGGGTCGAGGGTTCGAAACCGCCCTAGTGCAAAGTCGCTCCGGGGTCGATAAATTGGTACCAGACTTGTCTGGGAGGATAATAAACAATAAAAGGATAATGTTTATTATCCTCCAAGACAAGCATTGACTTGATCATCGGCTGGCCCCCGCAAGCCATTGTATAGGCCAATACGCATTTCATTTTTCTCAAAGATTACGAATTCCAGTAAAAAAAACGCGTTGGCGCATCCCATGTGGATTGATACACCAGTGACTTTATACTTTGCCATTACACTGAATCTGTTGGGGAAAGGTCCACCCCGAAAAACTGCTGTGTACCATTTTGAGGGTAGGCTGAATTTCGTAAAAATCTTGTGATTGCGCACAGGATTGCTCGCCTTAAAACAAATATCTGTCAATAATGCGTATAGAAATAACAGATCCGAGACAAACTGAGTTCTTCTTGAGCATCATCGTAAAGCAAGTTCTACTGATCAACTGCACCTGTTCAGCCATTAGCTTATACAGCCGTCGCACGACCGCACTTCTGGGTGGCTGTCTGCGCCCCCGGTGCAACAGAAATCTGCGAGTCATAACGCGCATTAGCGCTAGGTATTACCTCGGCAGTAGTGGATCTTTGGACTACATATTTCATGGTTGTATTAACCAAATAGTGCGCTTTGACTCCTTAGCAGAGAGGTGTGAGATCAGAATTTTCCTTTTGAGTCATGTTGAGAACTCGAACCCCAGTTCTACTTATTTCGAGGTGAATTATCTTATAACACAAGTTTGCTCATCTACAGGGTCTGAATGGTAATCATCGAGGAAAACAGTAAAATTTTACATAAAGCGCACTAGTGGATTATAATATGGTCAGCTCTCGAACTTTACGTCTACGGAGGCTGCAAGACAATAGCTGCAGATAGAATGCAGTACGCTGCGCTAAGGAAATGGCTTGTATGCATTATTCCGTATGAGGAGTAAAAACAAACAAATAAACGCAAAAAAAGGGACACAGACAAAAATGAAACACTCATTATACAAAAATACTTCCACCTTGGAAAATACGACCAACAAGTGAGTCTTATGTGAGAAATAAAAATAACGTTCTGTTCCCAAGTGGAAAGAAACCAAAATTAAGGAAAATTAAAAATTTGTAAATTAAGGCGCAGTAGTCATTGCGTTTACGTTTAGCTACATGTTTAGTTTAGGTACAAACCAGTTGCTTTCTTGTTACAGTCAAGTCAGAACTACCTGCAACCTGGTGCTATTGTTTAAACGGCTGCACTTGACATTAACGCTCTTGAGGAATCAGCAGGCGGAGATCTTTTTATTCCTCGACAGTTGTCTGAAGTGGAGGCCGGCAGTGATTGTCGTGTTCGGTAGCAACAGCTTCCAGTCGACGTAAGTCGATAACCCCAGTTGCACACCACCAGACGGAGAAGAGACCGCTTTCTGGCATAAGAGTCTCTCAGCTCCAGGCACTGTTGATCAAGCGGTAGCTCATGTGGAGTGCACCGAAGGATAAGGAGACGAAGATCTTTTGATTCCTCGCCTCTGCAAGCTGTCAAGTCGAAATGATAGTTTTGTCTCAGGTCCTCTTCATATTACAAAAATTCCGGTAACTCTTCAGAGGGATCTAGAAAGGAAAATTCGGTGTTCCAGAACTTATTGATTAACCAAATACATTGATGAATTAGTTGACTCAATCCTAGTGCTGTCTGTTTTTCTATTTTCGGATCGGGTGAGAGAAGTAAATGGTGGTGGTAAACCCCTGATTATAGACGGGTCAAAAGTGGTTGGTTGGTGCACTTGTGCAAGCGGTTGCGTTTGAAGCAGCGAGCTAGCGGTAGGGATCGAGGTGGGGAACATCACGATCTGCAGCGATGAGTGGTGCTAGCAAGGGTCCCCTCTCGATTCTAACCGCTACGTCACACCGCTTCGAGCGTAGCGAGATTAGATATAGGGGTTTTTGGTAGTGATGTAGGTTATTAACTCTTGCTCCAGATCAGCTCTGGTTTGTTTACAGGTCAGCCCGGTAGCGCAGGACTTCATCCGACGTTGCCTACAATACAAAAAAGAGGACCGTGCGGACGTGTTCGAACTCATGAAACATGAATTGTTTCGACCGCGAGGACAGGTTAGGGCTGGATTATATCATCTATTGCTTGCTTATACTGACTATATTTGATGATATTCTACACAAGCTTCTATTCGTTGCAGAAAAGTGGGCCACCTTCATCACCGAGCATTTCGCGCACTCTGTCGAAGTGTGAAGTAGAGGAGTGAAAGTGTTGTTGCACTCGCTTCGCTCAAGTCTGCCCAGTTCTGTTTCTCTCCTAGCGCTCGAAATCGCTCACGCAGATGTCATCTTTTCGAATAGTAGTTGTTTAGAGTATTGAATGTTTTTGATTCGTGTTAAGCATATGTGTACTGGGATTACTCAGTTAGGTTTCTAAGGATAAGTACAAACATTACTGTTATTTGTGCTGATTTAACCATGCGAGGTTAGTTGAGTTCAAAAGTGAAACTGCCCAGTCTGCGTATGCAATTTGAGCTGATCCATCTATGACAGGTGTGGGGCGTGGTAACACCCCATTATGCAACTTTTCGAGTTTCCTATTTTTCTCCTTAACTTTTATGTGAATATTTCCGGTGTTAGTAATCAATTTGCTCCTGTTTTTGTATCTTTGTTCCAGCTTGCTGATCCAATATATTCCGCCCTCACTCTTTCATCTTGTTTATATTCTATCGCTTGGGAGAAGATCCTTACGAGGTTTTCGTCTGTATAACTAACTATCATTTTATGAAGTAGCGCACACTTCTTTTTCTGCGTGTTTTTTTTCTTCCGATAAATGATTTTGGTGGTGCAATAGTCCGCCATTGATGTTTTCCTTTTACGTGACATGACAGTGTCTGGTCATCTTAGCTGGGCACACAATATTGTATGAAGTTATTTATGTTTATGTTATGATAAAATTACGGATCACAGTCTTTAATTATGAAAAGAATTATTCAAATTTGTGTGATGCTATCAAGCAGTCTATTACCAGTGATAACTGATGACGTCAAGGTTAGACAGACATTTGACATAAGCTTGATTCCGGCAAGTTCTGCGCGAGTGGCCCCACCCACAATGAAAACGGCCGTGCGATCATCTCCTGGAATTAATCGACATTTTCAATGGTGCTCCTTGGTTCAGTGCTGTACGACATGCTGCTATAGTCGAGTCAAAATGACCTGGTGAGGAACGCGGTACGATGGAGATGGCGGTACCACTGCGAACAGCAGCGATGTATGGTTAGCCATAGCAAGGGGTTCAGGACTTCATGCCATATTGACTCGACTATACCTAACGTGAAAATGAGAACGAAGCCATTGCAACTTGACCTTCTCAAGGGGACACTATAGTCATTTTACGGAGGATACACAGGAACTTAAATAAGTTGAGGAAACTCTACTGAGAGTATTCTCGGAGGAAGGAACAAGGCAGTACCACGGAACGAGTTTTTTTTTTTACCGCGTGAAATCTAGTCTATTGTTCAGAAAGTATTAAAAGTTTCTTTTCAGGTGTTAGATAATAATGATAGAAGACTTGATTAGGTATAAGATGGTGATGGAAGATGTATGGTCCGGTCAAAAAGACAAAAAACAGGGTGCAAATGCATAAGCGGCTGCATTCGAAGCGGTGGAGCGCAGCCTTTGGGATCGACGGAGGACCCCTGCTACCACCGTTCATTGCTTCCTCATTGCTGCGGTTCGCGATGGCCCACCGCGATTCCAACCGCCATCTCCACCGCGCCGCGGCTATAGAAGCACTTCGCGTAGGATGCAGTGCTCAGTGCATGCCTTCACCCAGGATGCTTAGCGTCACTCCGGTTCAGCACGTGGAGATAACGCATTGGTGAGAACAGTATGACTTGTTCGAGTTCACTCGACACTTCAGCGTGGCGAAACGAGTAATTGTTGAGAAAGATCTCATTTTGCATTTGATCTATGAGATTATGAGTTTCGGCAGTGTGCTGACAATGCCTCACCCCAATGTTTGGGGAACTTGCTCCATAAACAATTCATATTACACAGTTCTTACTCTATTAAAGCATACGCGAACGGCCGACAGCGATCATCAAAAGCATAACCACCAAGTGCAGATAATAATCGAACGCAGCTCCATGGAAATATTGTATTTTATGTTGTTAATTTCCTATGTCACCATGCGCGAAGCCAATTAAAAGTATACCCTCCTCATAGTGTAAAACATGTTCAAATACCCGCTCCAATTTTCATTCTGACAGTCATTGTAGAAAACGTTTCGTTCTACTGAAAGCCGTCCACATAATGGATAAAACACAAACTTCTCTCGAAATGGCATGAATTTGAGGAAATCGTTCGAAACGGATTTGCCGAATTTATTACATTTACGAACTCAATTTAGAAGCCCCAATAGCCTAATCTTTCAAAGATCCTGGAGACGAAAACCCATATGATTGTCAGCGAAAATCTGGAAACAAGTAGTACGCAATGATTTGCTTCAAAAATGTTATGGACTACCTCCAACTGTGCCGTCAGAAGTCCTGTGCCATCCCGTCCATTTTACTCGATCTCCCTCTTCGAGTATTCGAACAAGCAAAGGAGCGTAGTTGCTGTATGCGTATGCGCTGTCGGCTGCGTTCTGGAACGACTTCGAAAGTTTCAGTAATGAAGTACAAAGGCTAATGCCTATGAATGGTATCGCTCACTGTTTCAGAAACGTTCTCTGGTAACAAATCGTACTGTTTTCTCATTTGTGGAAACATCATCGGCGCATAGTCACTGGCCAATTTTCCACTACCACCACGTTCTCGTAGCACACCCATCTTCTGCAGCTTCAGTAGCTTATTCGCCGCTTCGACACCAAACGACTGGAACATTAGGTGATTACGAGGTCCACCGGTACTTGCCTGTAGTATAGCGATTGATCTGATTTTTGTATGCACGATTCATTAGTTTATTCGTCTTCAATGCCAAATTCATTCAAGACATCACTTCTGTCCTGAAAATTTATAGTTTACAGAGCTTACAATTTGATCAAACCAAAAGAGAAGAAAATCAACAATGAACAAAATACCAAGAAAATCGATAATGAACTTATACAGCTGCGAGGAATGTAAATTGTTATGCTTTGTTATCTTCAGGAATGTCAACGCTGTAGTCGGGTCAGAACGACATGAAGGTCGGTGCAGTTGCGTAAGCGGTGGAGATAGCGGTCCGAACCGAAGTGAGACAATCGCCAACTGCAGCGATGGGTGGTGCCAGCAAGGATTTCACCACGCTCCTAGCCGCTACGCTCCACCCAAAATTTCAGTTTTTAGGAAGGAATTCTTTTTTTATTCCGAAAATGAGAAGAATTATCTTTGCTATATTTGAAATAGATGAAATAGTTTCCTAATTCTTGCATGTATATGGAACATGTTTCGGCATTAGCCGAAGCTCCACCGCACCCAGATGTCTCCGTAATATCTTCGCAGTAAAGCGATTGCAAATCAGCTGACCCTAATTGCTACTGTTGTCGCTGCTGCCGCAGTGTATATGCGACAGAGGTGAACTCAGTGTGTAATCATCTAGTAGTCGCAATTATTATTCTGTGCAGGAGCGGTCCTACTGGTGATAGAAGTTGCCAGTGAACCACCGTATTCACGCTCCTTAAAAGAAATGATTCCAAATAAAGAAAACAAGTCTAACTCGAAAACAAGTGAAAAGGTTACTGATAGCGAGCAAAAGTTTGAATCCTCTGCGTTCAAGTTTCTTCCTTCTTCTCCTATTTTTCCTTACCAATTTCTCTTTTTTTTACCTGGAAAGACTTCGTGTACCTCACAAAGCCACATATTCTAGTTTACTGCAGGTCAAAGTGATAGAATATTTGAATTTAGGACTGCATTGTTTAGTACAGATGGAAAATTATAGAATACGAGCCATCCGCCAACTTTTAACATTTAGTTCCCTGGAGTTCGAAACAGAATATTGCATGGACCAAAAACGATTTATATATCTGCAAACGCTTAGTATCTACATGCATGCCGGATAGATCAACCTAATGTTAACAGCACCCGCTCGTCTTTATATATTTGTTACGGACACAGTACAAAAAGCACGTCGACTGGATCCACAGTAAACAAAAGACTGCACTAAATAACGAGAGAAATCTGAAGACTACATACAGTCGGTTCAAAACGACTAGAGAAGGACCCTCGTTTAGTGATGGAACCAGAATGGAGCTGCTAAGGATACCATAGCGAGCGCAAGTACCTAGACAACGCAATGGTACCACAAGCCAGGACTTGGCTGTGAAATGTGCTGACATAAGGATTATCATTCTCAGCATCGAATTCGCATCGAAATACATCAGTTCTGAGTTTTATGAAAAGAACTAAACTTACAGGTATTCTACTTTTTTGCATACATATTTAGTGTTTTCTTTTGGGAATGAGGACAGAAATACCGCATTAGTCAATTGTTATTACGTTTCTTGAGTAAAAACGCTACATTTTTAGTTACGCTCAAACTTGGGTTGAGGGGTCTCCATACCTGCATGACCGTCTTCCTATATTGTTGAAGTACGCCTGGTTTGAGGCAATTCGCCGCGAGCGCATGTACGGCGATCAAACGAAGCACCACATTCACATCGGAACCAGTGACAATAGCATCCTCGATGAACGGATGGGTTTTATCGCTGTTTGCTGAGTCAAGCAGTTCTAAAACAAAATAGAGAGCGAGACAGATTATTTTATTTCCCCTTAACAGATTTACCTTTTTCTACCTTGATATAATCAGCTAACATTTCGTAGAGATGTGCACGAGCCATTTCTGCAAGTCGCATGTGCACACCACAGAGCTTTTTCCGTAGAAGAATTTGTGGCATTTTCTTGACTAGCACTTGATACTCCGCAACAGACATGCGATCGCGATCGAACTGAGCCAAATTTACACTTCGTCAGTGAATAAAGATTTCAAGAAGATTTGAACTTACTTGCTCGTCATCCTTGATCTCGCTAAGGATTTTGGCCAGCTCATAGCCGATTGCGTTGATGTGCACGTCTTTAAGCCGGTGAAATAACTCATCATTTAGATGGATCTCCTTCAGAGCGAATGGATCAGTGTTATCGTTGTTTTCAAACTCAGCAAGAGGAACCTATACAAGGTCTTTTGTAAATCTAGAACGTCGCAAACCTCAGATTTGTAGAGGTGTAAAGATAAAAGGGTACGTCCATCATTAATTACATTTTAATTGACTATTTTATCTTTGGATAGCCCTGTGAGTTATCCTTTGGACAACTTCTTCCCAGTGAGAGAGCTGTATGTATAGTTGAGGAACGTGAGGATAATAAGCGGGGATAAAAGATAAAAATAAACGTTGATCAGTCCCACAACGGTAACACATTCGACTTCAACGTCGTAGAAGGCTTATGAAGATGAATACAGCCTAAAGAAATAACTCAAAGACCTCTTCTATCAATTAAGTCAGTGTTCTTTTCATTTCAAAGAAGTTTATTGGCGCTTTATCCACCCTAAGTTGGTGAAAGGGCTGGTTGGTCTTGCGTGTTGTCGAACGATCGACCACGCTATAAAGGTGACTTTTTACCATAGGAATGCAATGCTGTGGTAAAAAGTCACCAGGACTCATTACTTAATCGGCGGGCTAGCACTGTTGCCCGCTGCGGTTCTAACCATATTCGCGGTTAGTCGTCGTCTAATATAGCTCTGCCTAACCTTCTCGATCTACAACAAGACCTCGCACCAAATCCGTCCCTTTGTCACTGTTCCATAGCGTTCCACTGCGAGAACTCGCGCCTGCGTGAACTGCTTATCGAAACAGCGTGACCCGAGTAACTCAGGTCGACAATGCCTTGCAGTTAAGAGCAACGAAATGGATCTTTCGCCAACTAACTGTCCATGTGATGTAGCACATACGTGTCCAGACCGGCCAAGAGAGTATACTAATCAAATGCTTGATTGCATTTGGTACAGCCGTAGCGAGGACAGCACTGCGAGCATGCAGCAATCAAACTCATACACGCGTTCCCACTAACGTTACTATTGGCACAGGGGTGCACAGCTGCCATCAGAATGGAGAAAAAGAAACCCGCGCAACTAGCCTAAATCAGTGCTTTGAGGTGTCTGCAACACTGACAAGTATAATGCTTTATCATAAGAGATTGAAAAGCCCACAGATTCTATGGAGTCGATGACCGATTAGTAGATAGAAGAGAATCGCTGATTCTTCGATAGGAGACAAAAAAGACGCGAATCATTCTTCGCCTTTTTTATAACACCTCAATTTGATCTCTATTATAAAATTCATTCATCAGTAGACTCGTGTTTGAGCGCTCTATCTACTGGATATAAATAAAACTCTTAAAACCTATCACTAAAATACTTTTTGGAAAAATTACCTTGGCTCCACATTATGAAGGCAGGGTCCGAGATAATTGCGCCTCAAAGATATATAATTTTCGAGGTGAATATATTTCTCGAAAAGTAAAATGATAGTTACATGTTCGTAAACTACACACTAAATGATAAGGTCAGGATAAAGTCACTCGCGTATCAATCCACTTGAGATGCGCCAACGCGTTTTAGTGGAATTCGTAATCGTTGAGGTTTTGGAACGCGTGTTGGCCTATACAGTGACCCGCGGGGGCCAGCCGATGATCAAGTCAGTGTTTCTATCCTCCCAGACAAGTTTGGTACCAATTTATCGACCCCGGAGGGATGAAAGGCTTGGTTTGCACTAGGGCGGTTTCGAACCCTCGACCGTGTGGATACAACGGACCTCTAACCGACTGCGCCCCACCCGCCCCAATCTACACACTATTGCGAATAATTTGATCCCTCTCGCAGTAATAACATCACTTTGAAGACGCTGAAAACTGACTAAAGTAACATGTTTCAAGTCCAAGAACGATTGATATTAGTAGCTTAAAAACTATTTCCTTACAAAACCTGCAAAGAAACTATTGTGGGATGCCGTGGTCTCTCGACTCTCTGGCACAACAGAATTTTCGGTTTTCTCGCAGCTAATGTTCCTACTTCGGTGTTTTAGATTACTTATTATGATTTTGGAACTTCATAAATAGTTAACAAATGAGGTGTGCCGATAGGCACAACACTCTAGAGAACACTTCTCGTGCTATGAGCTGTTTCAATCTTCCCCATAATATGTCTCAGCTGCGGTCAGTTTTGAACATGTAAAGATGGAAACTTAACATGTGATTTTACAAATAGCTCATTTTCTGCGACTTATAAGAAATTTTTCAAACATCAAGAGGATATGAATTTTCTGGACAAAAAGATCTATTGAATGATGTTGATTTTAAACGATTCTGTATCGTTCACATTTTCATCACAAACTCCTCCTAACCTACACCCACTAGGGGGGATTTTGAGTTGAATATTTCTTTCAAGGACTCGTGAGAATCTGCCTCGGGTGGCGGTTTCCTGTGTGCGCTTATGCGGGACCCGTCGCTCGGCTCTGGTCCACGGTTGTTCGCGCTCGTGTCCGGCCCCCTTTTTACTTTCTGGCACGCGGCGGCGTTCTACTTCGGCTGCGTGGGGGCGTCGTCCTCTTGGTGAACGGGATACTCTGCTCCCTCTCATGCGCGTTCCGTCCGCGTTTTTTACTGTGATGCCGGTCGGCAGGTCAACAGGGTCGGTGGTGTTGAAGGTGTGCGGGCCGGGTGTTCTGGTTTTTCTCCTCGTGGCTTGTGCCGCCTCGCCTGCCCGGGGGGGTGGTGTTGTTGTTGTTGCCCGGTGCTGGTGTTGGTGTTGTCCGGGCGTGTGGGGCCGGCCCGTGTGTGTTTTGTGATTGCTGGCCGTGTGTTTGTGTGGTGTTGTGTTGGTGGTGGTGTTGTGTGTTGGCGTGGTGTGTGGCTGTGCTGGGTTGGGGTGGTGTGTTTTTGGGTGTGTTCGTGGCCCCGTTGTGTGTTTGTGTGGGATGGTGTGGTGTTGGTTTTTGGTGGGGCCTGGTTGTGGTGCCGTCCGGGGCTTGTGTGGGTGGGGGGCTGTTGTGTGTGGTTGGTGTGGTGGTGGTGTTGATGTGTGGTGTCTTGTTTTATTTTAGGTTTGTAGGTTGTGTGGGGTGGGTGGGGGTTGGTGTTGTGGTCTTTTATGGTTTGTGGTTTGTTTGGCCTGTGGGGTGGCTGCGGGGTGTGGTTGGGGGTGGTGTTTGGTTTTTTGTGGGGGGTTTGGTGGTGTGGGGTTGGTTGGTTGGGTGGGGGGTGGTGGTGTGGGTGGTGTGTGTGTTTTTTTTTGGGTGTTTTGGTGGGGGTGTTTGGGTGGGGTGGGGGGGGTTTGGGGTTGTTTTTGGTTTTGGGGGGGGTTGGTGGGTGGGGTGGGGTGGTTGGGGGTGGTGGTTTTGTTGGGGGGGGTGGGGTGGGTTGGTTTGGGGTGGTGTTGGGTGTTGGGTTTTTTGTTGGGGTTTGTTGTTTGGGGGGTGGGGTTTGGTGGGGTTTGGTGTGTGGTTTTTGGGGTGTGGGGGGGTGGTGGTTGGTGGTTGTGGTGGGTGGGTGGGGGGGGGGGGTGGTGGTTTGTGTTTTTTTTTTTTTTTTTTTTTTTTTTTTTCACTCTTAAAAGGTCATTGTCATCTAGGCACGCCTACCCACACGATACCTTAGGATACACCTCTAGCTGGGTGTTACCACGATGATTAATACACTTGAAAAGAATAAACGAACTACAGAGAAGAATGTTTTTTACAGAACGGAACTCTTCGAGGTAGTCTGCTTTATTCTTGGAAAGGCTTCAAAATCCTCGGAATCCCTTGAAATTGGAGATTCTGACAATGGAAGTGAGGCTCTGTCTTACTAAGCTGCTGACCCATGACAATTCTGAATCCACATTTTGGTATTTCTATTCCGCTTTGTACTGTACAGTGTTCTTCGGTTTTTCTACGTCATTTATTTGCTCCATTCCAGAGTTCGTAGAAAGATTCGTTTCAACATAATTATTTCTTTAAATTGATGACTTTAATTGCGAAGAGCGACGAATGTAGGAGGAACCAAAAAAATGAAGGGAATAAAAAAGATATACAGCGTAAAATTCTTAAGAATATCACTGTGCAGGCATAACATTGGTAACACAGCCGTAGCTCGATGTGTGTCCTAAGGTATCCCGGTGTGGGTCGGCGTGCCTCGATGACAATAACCTTTCATAGAGGCTAGAGGAGTTTGTGATGAAAATTTGAACGATACAGAATCGTTTAAAATGAACATCATTCAATAGATCTCTTTGTCCAGAAAATTCATATCCACTTGATGTTTGAAAAATTTCCTATAAGTCGCAGAAAATGAGCTATTTGTAAAATCACATGTTAAGTTTCCAACTTTACACGTTCAAAACTGACCGCAGCTGAGACATATTATGGGGAAGAGTGAAACAGCTCATAGTACGAGAACTGTTCTCTAGAGCTAGTGTGCCTATCGGAGGCACACCACATTTGTTAACTATTTATGAAGTTCCAAAAATCATAATAAGTAATCCAAAACACCGAAGTTGGAACTTTAGCTGTTTTCAAAACGGTGTGAAAGCACACAATAGAATGCAGAAATAAATCTGAAATCCACGGTACAAAATCAGCTGATATATTGTTTTAACGCATTGTCTTCCAATAACCCCTTTTCCATTTAGAGCGGAGATGAAGTAGCGAAAGTGGAGCTTACCATTCACACTATTGTAATTAGATCAATCGTTCATGGACTCCATGCTTTTCTCTTCTAGATTTGTGATTTTTTTTACTTCAGTAATTTATTCATAAAATTTCTGTTGACAACATGAGAATAGTGTGTTCGTTGAGCATAGGTATTTGAAATTTGACTTACTTTTATTGATCCAACCATGCCTATTCCATACATCTCATCCAGAATACCACCGTAGGTTAGTTGATGTAAAAGTGGCGTCAGCGGGTCAACCCATCTGTCGATTATTACAAGTCTATTTAGACGAAGAGGTGGAGATTGCTGTTCCTGAAGCTCATCGTGGACTCTCTTAAATCTCAGTGAAGCAGGTAATCATTTTGGCAAATATTCTCTCTCCAATATGTGCATACTTTATACCTTTCCTAAAAACTTAACTATTAGTCTAATCTGATTATCCCAGATGATCCCCACACATTTCCCAGTCTAATTGAGTGCTTAAGGATGTACACGGACGAAACCCTTACTCCATCCACAGGTCCCATTTTGTGCACCATTCTAGCTATATCCTGCGCCCATTTGCCGCGACTATAAATTGGGATCGACTGTGGACATAACGCTAGCAACTGATATATCGCGACCGCACAACGATGCAGATGCGTCCAGTCACCATTAATTAGTAACCTGAAATGTAAACTGTCTCCCAATATGCAACAAATCACATATACCATTCATTTAAGGGAATTAGCGGGAGTTCTATAACAGATAAAATCAAACCTAGATGACAGTTCATGGTCCGCAAGCGACAATGAGTCTCCGTCTCGTGGCAACCATGTAAGCGGCAGTTCCCGAACGAATTCCAATCGTTCCCAGTACTGTAAATGTAGTATTAGTACATCTGTACAACATAAACGATCTATACTTCTATGGTTCTATGCCTATAAAAACATCTGGAAGAGCATAGCCCAAACTACCCATCATGCATTCAGCTTGATGAGGTCATACCTTTCCGGAATTGAGTTCCTTTAACTTTTCTCTAACAACATACCACGCTTCCGGGATGAAAAACACCTCGAATAGTGTCTTCTGAACGATATTTATTGACATGACGGTTCCTACTCGTCGTTACATCATTAGACTTACTGTATCCACCTTCGCCTTATCTATGCAGTCACAAAGTCCATCCAGTGCTGCTAACGTCGGAGCAAGGAAAAAGATCACATGAGGAGTATCGAATGGACGGAATTGATCTAACGCGACGTTGCTTACAACGCCGTGCATCTTCAGCACGGAAGGACCTGCGAACTAAAATAACTAAGGATATTGCGACCACATAGGCTCGTCGCATAGACAGTGGCCCAAACGTGCGTAGCCCAAACACATTACGTCCTCGGTTGGATCGATGATCGGTCCTTGGGGCCCTTTTTTCTTTCTCTTCAGATTAGCTTTCGTTCATCTTTTATGTAAGTATGCATGTCTATGATCACTGTGTGACCGTATTCGTAGGAGAATCCTTCTTTGTTAGCATCGCACTGAAGAAAGCGAGCCCGACTCCGCCGAGGACGTAATGAGTCTGACCGCCAGTATGTTTAACGGCGAACATTATTCGATGACAGTCTAAAAAATCGATTTTGATGAAATACCAACCAAATTCACTCTCTGCATGAGACTTCTGTCCCAAACAATGGTCTTCTCTCCTTCAAGAGCATCAAGACAATCGAAAAGTAGTCGTTGATTATGTTTCCAAAGTAGATTGACTTCAGGCGTTCGGCATTCTCCATCTTGAGTAGTCATCTTTAGATTGAAATTGTCACCTCAGTTTCTCATGTGATCGAACTGATCGTTTTAGAAAAGCACGCAGAAACTGGAAATTACAATAAAAATTAGCAACGTTTAGCTCCTTCATATACGTCATTTTTACTTAGCGAAAGACTTCAACAAGTCTCGATCACTATAATATTTCACTGGAAGCGTTTATCTCGACGCACAGAGCGGTAGCACTTCTGCAGCAAATACATTACTTATTTCTAGCTTACCCTCTGCGCAACCTGCCGTTTTTCAGTCTAAAGCACATCGGAGTGGCTAGGATAAACATCGACTGTGCCGGTTCGATTTCGAATCGGTACGTACTTCCGTAGCATGAAATGGATGGAACCGTACCCACACCCTCCGCTCCCAAATCCATCCAACTGGTGTAACCCCTTTGCATTCAACATTTTTCCATTGAGAGCCTCGTGATGCGATCCCCTGTCGTGTGCACCCGAAGTAATAATAATAATAATAATAATAATAATAATAATAATAATAATAATAATAATAATAATAATAATAATAATAATAATAATAATAATAATAATAATAATAATAATAATAATAATTTTTAATACCTACATGCAAAGGACACTGTTTTCATCCTTAATGATAAGCACTGTTCCTATCTCTAGCGCCATTGCTCACGAGCAGGTACCATCATTTGGTGATCGTTTTGCTCGACTTAAAGGCATCACCCCACCAATCTGAGGTGGTACGGATTTCAGGTGAAGCATTCTTATACGAGATAGTAGATGATGGAGAGGGGGGTGATTCCGTCCACTTCTTCATAATTGCCGAAAAAAAAACGGTCCGGAAGATGCGGCGCGTGCACAAGGTTGGCGCGCTCCAATCGAACTCGTTGTAGAAAATAGCGCGCCGGATCGCACGAAGCGTCGTCCGGGCCGTTTTTTACGACAATTAGGAAGAAATGGACGGAATGACCCTTCTCTCCATAATCTACAATCCCGTATACGAATACTTCACAGGAAATCGGTACCACCTCAGATTCGTGGGGTGATGCCTTTAAAATCGATGTAACTCATCAAATTGACCCGGCTTACTCACTGAATCGCCAGGTTGGTATTGTCGCCTGATGTGGTTCTAATCATCTTCGCCGAAGTGTGTCGTCCTCGAAGACAGCCCTCCCCAAACCTTCTCGATCTATAGCACGAGCTCGCACAAAATCCTCGCACAAATTTGCAATTTGGGTAACTTCACCCATTAGGTGTGCAAGTTATACAACTTGTACGTGCTCAGAGCAATCAAATACTTGATTTCAGATCCACTTAGCAGATTTCAGTTGCAACGCGCTGGTCTTGTGCACGCATATAATTGCGAGCGGATGAAGATCAGTTATGTCTTTTCACCAGTCTATTCATGCGAATACAAAAACAGCAAAAGGGGCTGCTACCGGGACTGGAACGTGTACATAGAGGAGCGTTCTTACGTAACTCGTAGAGACCAAAGCGGTTTTTTACGACTAGAGAGAGATGAGCGGAACCACGCCGGATCCCGAAATGTACAATCCCATCTCTAGCTCCTCCCGCAAATTCCCTCACCTAGTCACATTCGTGGTATGCTGTCTTTAACATTTCTACAGACAGATATATATATATATATATATATATATATATCATATGTTTCTTGACCGATACAGTTAATGTAGTTTTCCTCTGCGAAGCCATTGACGACGTTTCCTGGTTGTAAAAGTGGAAAAGACTAACAATAAAAAGGAATGATAAATCTAGAAATATGTGAATGATGAGCCTGCCATGTACAAGAACGGAAATGCGCTTAAAAAATATTTATTCTACCCATAATCCGAATAATCACTGAAAACAATTAAAACGCAAGAGGTCATTGTTTTCGCTTTCGCTTTTGGGCTTTTCTTGGCAAATTATTCACTTTGAAAATAGCACTGCAATGAAGAAGTAATATGAATACCAACTTAACGAATTGGCAACAAAAAAAAAACATGAAAGCATACCCG
Organism: Necator americanus; assembly: GCF_031761385.1. Lineage (NCBI taxonomy): Eukaryota > Metazoa > Nematoda > Chromadorea > Rhabditida > Ancylostomatidae > Necator > Necator americanus. The sequence goes on from NC_087373.1 coordinate 22,803,014, forward strand.
CATGCTTTGCAGATTGGCGTAAATTGGCACAAAACGGAAAGGCAGACCGAACACACCCATCCCGACGATACTAATTCGTGATGGCATGCACAAGATGCGCGATAATCAACCTCCTAAAAGCCGGAATATTTTGCACAACACAGAAGTGTGATATATTGTTTCAAACCGAATTCAATTCCATACATTATTTAATAAATGAAAACATCTCAAACCTTCAAAGAAGGCTGTGGAAACAGAGATCTTGAGGAAGGATTACCGAGAAGATGTGTCTAAAATGAATGTAATGTAACCTAATGTGCTAGTAAAATAAGACATACTAATCACACGCAACATTCCAGCTCTTCATCGACTGGCGTGACGTGGTTATTATTTTAGAGGCACGGTCAGACTACAAAACATGGACTATTGATCTGAGGCCTGAATCAAAACCATTCTAAATGTAACCAAAAAATAGTATGGTACGTGAGAGATAATGATTGTGTAGACATTTTGTTGTTTATGTGTAAACCAGCCTGAACGTCCTGCTAAAGCCGGACTTCAGGCTTATTTTGGTGTTCGCTCCGCTCGTTTTCACCGATCAATAACAAGTAGCAGTAGCGACATTTTTTTGAGAAATTAGAATTGTTTCTTTTCATCAAAGTTCTATCCATTTTTTTTACCCGAAAACTTAAGTATAGATGAATGATTTTATGGTTTTTCCTTAAACTCTCAGTTCTATATTTAGAGAGCAATCCAGCTTGATTTCACGTCTATGTTTCCCTCAAACCTCCAAAATTTGAAACATCATTCGAAATATGAGTTTGCTCCGTTCTCAGCTATTAGCAAGAATGATGTGCTATCACGGAATGACGTGAATATCGCTATCGTAGTGATAAAAATAACGTTCTACGTCAGATCGCGTAAATTGTTGGTTACTACGTATTACATTTAAGCAGTCGTTTGCACGTGTGTTACCTCCTTTTGAAAAAGGATGACAACAGCGTTAGGAAGACATGCTGGGAAATAGATATGCGAAAGAACCATGCAAAGCCATTCTACTGCTTTGGGGCTCCCGCGCACTCCGACGCAATGGAACCCGTCTAGCTTTCTGGCAACAGCGCACCATTTCAACCCCGTGGGACCCACCCCAACCCAGCTCTCTGGCACGAATTCGACGTCGTAGTACTCACCCAATTTTATCGCGTTGAGGTTCCAGCGCACCAAACCGACGCCATAGTATCTTTCTCCCTCTGAGGAATTTCTTGACTAAGACACACGAATACACAGATGCAAACACGTGGCAGAATAAGCCCGTTATTGTACAGCAGGATAGTTTGCAATTTTGGGAGTATACATTCACATAAAAGTCTATTCACTCTCACTAACATATGAGAGAAACTAACTTGCCTTATCAAAACCAACATACATGTTCAAAGAACTTTGGACAATGGTGAAAAGGTAGAGAGCTCGCCTATCAGCTGCATGGCAATGGTTCGGCACCCAACCGATGCAGAGTTTTGCATCGTTATGAAGTATTTTCGTGACACACAGACAAACAAACAAACAAACAAACACACACACACACGGATTAAGCGCGTTATTATATAGCATGATATGGGCCGACCAATGAATTACAAGGATCACCGCACTGAGAGGAGTTCATCTGTACTCGTAGGGTGCATTTTTTCTTGATCTGGTAGAGGAGCACAGAAAAAGCGTATAGAGGGACCACCATGGCTAAGGATAGCCCACGCATAGTGACTGGAAAGGCCGCCGAAGACAACGTTCGCATAAATATTCCCCTCTCCTGTTTTATTCCGTCAATCTTAAGGTCGTAAAGTGTTGTTTTATGGGGAAAGTGAGGTGTTAGCTTTCCGGTGTTGCTAAGATGTTTAAGTTTATTACTACCTTTCTCCAAAACTAACTCTTGAATTCTTCTAAAATTGTTACAAGAAACATATAAACGTCGGATTGTTAACAGCTCACCGTTACGACTCGCCTTAAGTACGTATGTAAGCAGTAATCTCTCAACCTAAAACGCCTCATTGTCTCGAGGTGCTTCGGTAGAGCGTAGCGGCTATGAGCGTGGTGAGACCCTTGCTGGTACCATCCGTCGCTGCAGTTTGAGACGGTAACACCTCCGTCCCAACTGCTGCCTCCACCGCGCCGTTCCGAACGCGTACGCAAATACACCGCAACTGCACTCGTGATTCATGTCGTTTTGACCCAACTATGCTCAAGTATCACGCAAAATTTCGGCTGTGATTTTCCTAACGTAATCTTCTAATGTAGCAACGACTTCGCTTCATACTGGATCGAGATATCAGGTGTTCATTGCACTGCGCGGCATCCATGTGCACGTAGCATAGGAGCGGTGGCAGTGTTGGTCTGATCGAAGACGCCCCACCTGCAGAGTGGAATTTTATCATACACATATACTAGCCGGGTGCACCGACATGCGCGTCCCTAACTAGAGTGCACGAATATGATAACCTTCTCAGTTTTGGAAATGTTTGAAGGGAGTAGGGGGAGCTTATTGCACCATTTCCGTGTCACGGTTTCGTAATACTGTTCACTACAGATTGAGTATTTTGCCTAAAACGGTTCCCATAACTTGTATCGGGAAGCGACCGCGAACACAGCGCAATAGTCTGTTGACGCTATTACTGCTCGCAGAGCAATTAACGACAACCGTTGCCAGTCGTTTCCCTTGAGGATAGGTTGTCGTGGTTTTTACCCAACGATACGCACCCCAAAACGTCACGAAGCACGGATAGTTGCGTACGCGGCGGCGCTCGAAGCATTGCAGTGGAGCGTAGCAGTTAAAATCGGAGGAGGACCATCGTTAGCACAACTCTACGCTGCAGTTAGCGATGGTCCCACCTCGATTCCAACCGCTATCTCCACCGCACCGCTTCGAGCGCAGTCGCTTATGCAACTGCACCGTATTTCACGTCGTTTTGACCCAAATATACGATTCGTTGCGGAAAATTGGCTTCATTGCTGCGGCTATAATTTACGTTACTCGAATCGCGTTAGTTTGTACAACGTCGTACTTAAACTTGGTGAGGTTCGTTCGGACGATTCTTATTGGTTTTAGATTTAAGACAATTCTGGTTGCTTCTCTAAAGTAAATGTACATGAGCCTCGGCTTAGGCTGCCGCACTTATGAAAGGCACACATTAAAAGGGAAGGCATTTGCTCAGAGCTGCTTGAGTAAAATTATGCCGAATAACGCAAAAATTGTGCAAATCCTGTAATCAAGGATAGCTCAATTCACTGTGTGAACATGTGGTGAAAGACATGACTGATGAGTGGTTTGTTTCGAATCAGTCACCTTTCTAAATAGCCGCTGCAAATTGGCCCAGTACAACAACGTACGTAGCCAGAATTTTTACTGTGATGCATTTTGAAACAAAATAAAACGAAAACCCTCCTATATAGTAGTGACTTACCATCATGCTAGCAAGTAGTTTACTGGGTTGTTCCACATGTAAGAATATACCCCCTGTAATATCGGCTGCCTGTTGGAGAAGAGGGCTAGGTTCAACCAGAGACACTACGTCCACACAAATGCCATGCTTAGCAGCAGAAAAGAACAGATTCATTAATGGACCTTCAAAAAACCATTTCTGCTCAGCTCCATTTCTCACCTTTACAATAATTAGCATCTTCACGATAACTGCAATCCTCGAAACTCACTGTGTTCAGTGCCAAAATCGACAGTCATTGCAACAATTACCACTCGTCCAGTAGAAGTGGTTTTCATCAAGTCATCGTTGACGGTTGGCAAACTTTCGCTGCGTTTCAAATCTGAGGATATTTGAAAAGTAATACTGGTGAAGGCTGAAATCAAATAATCTCAGATGAAAACAAGACGAAAAACTGACGACATATAGCATGCGAAAGAACAGCGGCAAGTGGGCTTCCCATACGATCATCATCAGAATTAGCACTATCACGAAGCGTATCACGCAACGCGTTCAGCATTGCTGTAGACGCATCAACGGCAGCTCCTCTTTGAGAGTTATAGAGCAACTGAAACATCATCCACTAATGTTCTCTTCTAATATTGCTCGTTTTTTAAGAAAAAAAAAGAAACGGTAGCAAACAAATGAGTAAACAAGAGATAGTGGTTTACACCAGTATCTCCCAGCATGTAAATGAAAGAAATAAACCACCAATCTTTCTCAATATAATCGTTATAGTAAGACCAATTTGAATGATGTTGTTTAGAAAATCAATAATGTATTCTAGTAGGTTCGATCCACACAATGACACATGGGTAGAAACGCCTATGAACGAAAAGTCAGGTTCACAAATCGTCATCTTGTCGCCTTCAATTTCGGCCGCCTGTATGGCTCGTGCAACTCCTCCATCCTAATGCATGAAGTTCTTACAGAGATGACTTTCTCCTAGTAGTGGATATCTCGACAGGGTCGGCAGTCTGCTGATCTACCATCTAATCTAAGTTAAAGGCATCACCACACGAATCTGGAGTGGTACGGATTTCCGCTGGAGTATTGGTATACGAGGTTGCATGGGGAGGAGGGTGATTCCGTTCATTTCTTCCTAATTGCCGTAGAAAATGGCCCGGAAGATACGGCCTCGAGCATTCCAGCGCTCTATTTTCTACGAGGAGTTCGACTGTAGCGCGCCAGCCCTGTGCGGCGCCGCATCTTCCGGGCCGTTTTTTACGGCAATTAGGAAGAAATGGACGGAACCACACCCCTCTTCATAATTTACTATTCCGCATACGAACACTCTACCTGAAATCCGCACCACCTCAGATTCGTGGTATGCTGCCTTTAAGCAGATAGTTCACATCAACTCGTGAGTGGACGACGTTATCACTTTAAAGCAAAGAAGAGATGATTGATGAACATCTTAAACTCCTAGAGGCGGGTGTAACGCAGTCCTTAAGAGGTTCCATTGTGGCTGCAGCATGATTGATCGAAGGTTCAAATCCGCGCTAAGGATCGCCCAGCATTCCATCCCTCCGGGATCAATAAATTGATACCAGACTTGCCTGGGAGAATAAAAACACTGACCTAACACATCAAACGATTCTGAATTGAAGTGAACGTGGTGGCGCATCCCAAGCTGATTGATTAATGCTCGACACTTTGTCATTTTATCCATATCCTTGAGTCCATTTTTTTGAAGTGAGCCTCATTCGCTTTTGAAGCTTCCAGTCACTTCACTGCAGACTTTTGTCAGGACGAACTTGCCCAATGCAATCTCTGCACACGCAGACCAAGTGTGTATGTAGGTGCATGCCTAAGCCCAAAGATAACTGTAGATCTCCATGGAAAAGAGAAGTCAATCTTCCATACCGACTTTTGTCTCAAGAAAGAGTAAAATCAGTTCTGAGTCGAGTCTTGCAATATATCTGCAGTCTAGGTCGCCTCGCGTAAACCTTGACCAATCGACTAGGATCGTTATAGCGAGAGACACCTGTAAGTTCGCATCGTGTATGATTTCAAAACTTAATTTTTGCTCTTTGCTCGTTACTTCGGGGACTAGTTCCGTAAAATGACAAAAAATAACGAGTTCAAACTAGGTCATATGGTAGCAGTAAAGACTTCTAACATCAACGGCACGTTAAAGGCATCACACCTCCCTCCCCCCGAATCTGAGGTGGTACGGACTTCAGGTGGAGTATTCTTATACGGAATAGTAAATTATAGAGAAGGGGTGATTCCGTCCAATTCCGTCCATTTCTTCCTAATTGCCGTAAAAAAAAGGTCCGGAAGATGCGACGCGCTCCAATCGAGCTCGTAGAAAATAGCGCGCAGGATCGCTCGAAGCCGTATCGTTTTTTAGGATCGCTCGAAGCCGTTTTTTTACGGCAATTAGGAAGAAATGGACGGAATCACCCTCCTCCCCATAATCTACAACACCGTATACGAATATTCCACCGAAAATCCGTATCACCTCAGATTCGTGGAGTGATGCCTTTAAGGCACACAACAACAAACGCCGCTGACGCAGCGAAGTGGCAAAAAAAATTTAGGCCAAGCGCCCGAAGAGGAAGATTGTCGATGCCCATCAACATTCCAAAACGAGTTAAAAGCTTTCAAAGATCTTCATTGAGACAATTTGACTGTTCAGGGAAAGAAGGAAGTAAAAATAGAAAACCGCCGCACACAATTGTGTTCGTCTCAACTGAATTCGCAAAAAAAAAGGAAAGGAAAAAAAAATCAACAAAAGGGTAGCGTTCAACGAAAACCTATTCTTCACCACAACAATGTCCGACCACTTACCGCAGTACTTGAAAACTATAAAACTTTATACCTCACCTTTATACTTTCCTTTTTACTGGGAAGAAAAGTCGTAAGAAAACTGCTTCAGTTATCGCATCCATGCCGACATATGTGCGATAGGGAGAAGCCGGACCCTCCTCAGGCGAAGGGGGTTCAGCTCATGGGGTGCAGCTCAAGTGAAGAGGGTCCTTTCGATAGCCGTCCAAAGGTGAAGGGGGTTGTTTCCCCAATCGTTCAAAAGTGAAGGGAGTCAGAGCACCAGCTCCGACTATCGCATCTATGCATGCCGAAACTGCTTTTAAATTCAGAAAAACGTCGGAGCTCTGGAATTTTATGCTACTGCAATAACTAAACGTCCTTCTCTCTGCCGAAAATGTGAACATCTCGATCTGGTTCGAAATTGATAAATCAACACTTCATTTCCTTCTGACCAGAGACAAACGCAATTCGAACAGAAAGTTAAAACACAACATTATTTTCATTAGGATAATGAATTACTTTGCAGAAAATCTCCGTCCAGATTTGTTCAACATATAAATAGCACTCGAAAACAACATGAACCAACTCAAAGGGTTTCAACTGACGTCAAAGCAATTAAATCAAGTCTAAAGTGAAGATACTCATATTTCTAGGAGAAATGGGAGCTTCTGAGAGTCTATATCTTATCTTCCAACAGCAGAAAAATCAGTAGAACTGGCATAAACGATATACCAAAAGTGCACGCCAAAGAAATCCCTACAGATGTTGTACAGTTCACAATAACTAAAAAGTATCATCAAGGACTGCTTAATTCTATATTCCAGTTGTCTACGAATTTGAGAAGAATGAAGGAGTAAAGAGTGTACCAGAAGAAAGACAAAACTATAGGCTTTGGGTCTCCCCGTACAATACCTACGGAAAATAATCACCCAACTCCTCAGCTCAACCCTGATGAAAGTGATGCTCAATGGTGACAAGCATTGTAACTTCTTACAGTAATGTGAAGCAGGTTAAAACTTAAAAGTTTTTGGTTTTCTATTATCTTCATTGGAATCTAATCTACATGACCCAAACTTTGGATTGTCAAAAATTTTGTGGAAATCGACATAGCTTCTCATAAGTTGTGCGACGATCTCGTCTTTCGTTCCAAATTTTCTAAGTTGTTATCTGGTTCATTCCTTAGCACTCTAACAAGAGTGATTTCCAAATGATTACTATACACAGTAGTGTCGAGTTTTTTTTTAAACGATGAGTGTCCCTTCTAAGAACTGCAATAATGAAATGTATTCTCGATTTTCTTATAATTCATAACAATGAGATACATTCTCCAGCTGCGTTTCCTAAAATATATGTGCTCACTAGAAATGATTTCAAACTTATTTCTAATACAGCGTACTGTTGCTATAACAAAACAAAGACTAAGATCTCAGATTTGTTCAAGGATACAACTCCATATAACATAGTAGGATCAAAACGACATGCAGTTATGTAAGCGGCTGCACCCGATGCGCCACGGTGGAGATAGCAGCAGGAATCGAGATGGGACCATGGCGAACTGCAGAGATGAGTGGCGGTAGCGAGGATGAAGCACGATGCAGTTGCACAAGCGGTTGCCCTCCAAGCAATGCGATGGAGAGCGCGGTTGGAATCTAGACGGGATTACTGCGAACCGCACCGACGAAAGGTGATAGCATGGATCCCCACTCAGCATGGATCCTAACTGCTACACTTCACCGCACCGCTTCGAGCGCAGCCGCTTACGCAACTGCACCATGTTTCATTTCCTTTTGACCTTACTATGACTATGGAAAATACTAGAATTACTGAGCTAATTCTGGTAACTTTCGTAAGTGACACTCTCCTTTTTTTAACAAAAGAGTAGGTTATGATCGCAATGGTGTTGACCTCAGTCTGATGATGAGGTTCAATAACACCATGTCATAAAATGAGGTGGTATTATTGAACCTGACTACCATTATTAGAATCGTTTGAGTTTATGAATGTGTAACTCGGCCATACAACCGACTTTAACCGACTGCGCTACATTATCAAGGTGCAGGTGTAGCGCAATCGGTTAGAAGTTCCGCTGCCTACACGATGGATCGGAGGTTCCAATCTGCCCAAGTGGTCATCAAGCCTTTCATCCCTCTGAGGTCTATGAATCGGTATCAGAATTGTCTGGGAGGATAAAAACACTGACTTGACACATCGTCTAGCCACCGCAAGTCATCATATAGGCCAGTTCCACGTTCGTAAACCTCGAACGATTCTCTATTATAGTGGGCGTGTTGGCGCATTCCAAGCGCATTGATTAGCGCCAGAAACTTTATCCTTTATCCTTATTCTGGATCTATATTAGAAAACAAATAGTTTTTATTACTCTGAGAACGTATTTTTTTATTCTTTGGTGCATTGTACAGTATATCTAATTTCAAAACTTTTTTGCTTTCATATTTTCAAAAATTTTCAACAAAATGTGGGAAATTTGCAGTCTTTCATAAACCAATTCAAGAATATAGTACTGTCCACAAGACTTCATCACAGCTATTTGACTAACTGACTGAGCTCATTTGAATCATATAAACACAGTGAACGTATAACATAAGTGACGATCAGCGCCTATTGCTCCTGATCGCGTTCCCAAAAGGAACTAAAGAGACAAAATAGGAAGGAAAGCCACTTCAGTTATGCCTTAGGAATTTCTCTATTTTCACAGAAAATTTTTAACAACTCTCCCCTAGGATAAAGCCAATGAGATAACCAACGGAAGTCAGCGTAACATCATTACGATATCGAACAGTTACTGGTTGAGTACAGTAGTTAAAAATTCGAAATACCCAGACTGGGGGAAAATGTAGCTGGGAGGGGAGAGGTGCACTAAGTAGCCCCTCTATTTCTCAACGCTCTAACTTTCTTTTTCTCTTAGCAACTTTAGTTTGCATGTCATAGATCCTCTAAAAAATCACTTGCAGGTGACTGCATGCACTGTACATGGTAGGTAAGTCGTCGAATGGACGTAACTAATCTCAGCCACGATCCAATCACTTGCAAAGTAACAACAACAATAAACAATACAATACAATAACAACTAACCCACTTACTCGGCGTTTTATTTTGTTCGCGAAAGCGAAGAGTAACAGTTGATTGGATGCGGATATGGAAAGATGTGAGTTTGCAAAAGAAATCTGAAATAACTTTAGAGAACATAAACAACAAAACCATATAGGATGTTGATGCACCACTCTTGACTATAGCAAGACAAGCTAGGAATTACCACTGCTCTGATGACGTCGTTAATCGTTTCACTTCCATGAAGAACGGCTAAATTTCCCCAAGCACATGCACTGGCTTCAACAAGCAACGCCAAAGTGGACATCTGCAAAACGCAAAACTGCACCCCATTCTAAGCGCGTCTGCAAAGCTACTCAATATTTAAGACGAATAATGGTGAAATACTGTAAGGTTTTCATTCCACATTACTACAGCTACGCTACCCACCATGACCATTTGCAGCCTAGTTAAAAGGATTTGCAATACGGCCTAAAGGCAGCATATCGCAAAATTGACGATGTTGGGGTCTCTGAGGGACAATGTAAAGTTCGGGTTCTAAATTACGAGTGTGGACATGGCTGCGCTTAATTCCCCAATCGTCCATGGTCGCTAACGCAATTGCATAGGGTTCCTGGGTTTTGACCAGGTCCCTAGTATTCTGAATTGAAGTGTATGAGAGAGAGAGCTGGAACGTTCTGATTTCCAAGCAGACAGCCTAGAAAAGCTCCCCTGCAGTATGCCAAGATCCAGAGACAATCTACATGGGCACTAACATAGTGGCGGTCGGCATGCATATGTTACAGGAAGACTCATGCTCAGTCCTAAAAACCAGTTCTTAGCCATCCTATATTATGGTTTGGAATTATTTCATACAAGAAAAGAATACGCAAATATACGAAGATTGGATCAGACTGAATGAAAATTACAAGTAATTCTCATGTAGATTTACAATCAATTGTATTGCTTTAAGGATAAAAGGATAAAATCATTGCATATCAATCCTCTTGGAATGCGCCAACGGGTTTTACTGCAACTCGTGGTCGTTGAGGTTTTGGAACGCGTGTTGGCCCATACAATGACTTGTGGGGGCTAGCCGATGTGTAAAGTCAGTGTCAGTCCAATGTAGTGTACCTGATATCAAATTATCGACCCCGGAGGAATGAAAGGCTTGGTTGGCACTAAGGGTGTTTCGAACCATCAACCGCGCGGCCGAAGCGGACCTCTAAGCTACACCCGCCCATTTAATGCCTTAGAGAGAGGGGGGAGGGGTGTAGCAGTCGGTTAGAGGTTCCGTTCTCTGCACGATCGATCGAAAGTTCGAATCCGCCCTGGTCCCCACCAAGCCCTTCATCACTCAGGGGTCGATAAATCAGAGTTGTCTGGGAGGATAAAAACAGTGACTTGACACATCGGCGTCGGCACATCGTAAAAGGTGATTGTTGCGTTGATCCACCGTACCGTGCAATCTCCTTACTCAAAACATAAATAGAAAAGGCATGAAGGTCGACTACATCCGAGAATCTCTCCATCAATCATTGTCGATTTCCTTCCCTCATTGACTGCCGCATAACCTGCTTTGTTTTGCAAACCACTGTGTCGTGTAACCGTAATGTAAATTAGTGCATTTTTGCTTGTTGTGTTTTTTTGTGCCTTAAAGGCATCACACCACGAATCTGAGGTGGTACGGATTTCCGGTGGAGTATTCGTATACGGGATTGTAGATTATGGAGAGAAGGGTGATTCCGTCCATTTCTTCCTAATTGTCGTAAAAAACGGCCCGGACGACGCTTCGAGCGATTCGGCGCGCTATTTTCTACAACGAGTTCGATTAGAGCGCGCCAACCTTGTGCACGCGCCGCATCTTCCGGACCGTTTTTTACGGCAATTAGGAAGAAATGGACGGAATCACCCTTCCCTCCGTAATCTACGATCCCGTATACGAATACTCCACCTGAAAACCACACCACCTCAGATTCATGGGGTGATGCCTTTATCGAAAACTCGCACTCACGAAAAGAAGTGGTTATAGGCAGGTCGAATGACCGGAAGCTCGGTGGATTTGTATAGGCGGGATGCGCTCCATCGCACCGCTCACGCAACAGCACATAGCTCTGGGTCGTTTCAATCCGACAATAGTTTGAAAAGCCATTTTGGGCATCACCTCACAACTAATATTCTGCTACGACTCAAATATCTCATTCCGTAGATGTGATAATTATGGTGATCCACCACAGTTTTGAAAACAATAACACACCTAGATCTCATTCAAATTTATTTAAAAAACATAGAACAATGAAAAAAAAACAGATGAAAAACCAAGAACAGGTACAAGGAATATTTATTAATTCTTTTTTTGCATATAATTCAACAAATGTTCCGAAGCTAGGCTGTGCTGGAGCAAGCCTTCTCTCGGCCGACCCATATGACTGCACTTTCCACAACCAGTGTACAAATTTTTCCCTTTGTGTTCTTTTTCCCCATTGTGAGCTGTCATCAACTCATTTCTATCAGATTTAACACCTTGGTATCCTTTACAAAACTTTTTGTATCACATGATTCTGACGACTCTTGCGATGGCGCGTCTTCAACCATTGATGCATCTTGGACACAGGCCGAGTGATACGCCTTAAATTGATCTAGATAAGAAAAAGTTCAGAAAAAAAAACCATAACAGCAAAACAGCAACTGATGCATTGTGCCTCTCTCGACATACCTGATTATTTACTATAACACAGTCTTTGAGTTTCCACACACCATCATCGTCCTCATCACAATACTCTTCGAAATCTTCACAACACACAGCGCAACTCTGAAAATGTGTATTTTACAAAGTTAGCACTAGTATGGTTAAGAAAAACGTGACGAAGGATTTACCTTGTTTATTGCTTCACGAGCTGAAACTGCTATTACAGGCAGATTTTCCTCCATTGTTTCTAAAAGTAATGAATTTTATGTAAACTCCTAATCACGTTTCGAAAACAACGCAGAGTACAGATAAATTCTTTGCTAGTTTTTTTTTTTAAATTCTCCAAACAAACCAGTAGTGCAGCTTGTAGCGCTAATGCCGGTTTCTTCTTCCTCTTCACTTTTCAACCATTCCTGTAAATGAGACATTTCAGCTATTAGATCAGATTTTAATGAATTGAAAAAGAAATGTTCGCAACAGAAAATTTTAATGCCGGATACTTCACATTTCATATATGGACTCACCTTGCTACTAGCATACCATGGTCTACATGTGCTGGCCTTTTCAAATGTTTTCAAATTTCTCTTCACATGCCAGTCTAAGTGTCGTTCGTACCTCTCTCCGCGTAATTCCATTCGCTGACCACAATGTGGACAAGCGTTTTGCTGTTTCTCGTGGAGGGCATCCACCACGCTATCGTATCGACTATAAACGGAAAAGCAGGATATCTGATTGATATCGAACCCCAAATGGTAAGCTATGTCAACATACATTTTAAGAATCCTCATATTGAACTCTTTCAGAGGTGCAGCAGGAACGGCCCGTCGCTCTATTATGCTCACACTGAAAAATGTCTACAGTTCAGTTATACCCACCATTCGTTCCAAAAGCAGAAAAAAAAACAACTAAGCTAAGCAGAAAAACTTGGTTGGGAAGTTTACTTGAACAAACAAAGATACTCTTCCAAAAAATGAACCTCAAACAAAAACGCCCTTATGACTCCCATGTACTTTCATCTACACCAATATCAGAGAGTTCATCCCAAAATTCAAAAAATGAGCGTAATGGCAATCTTGTTATCACCCTCAGTGATAACTCCAAAGAAAAGTTTGCCAGTAAATATCGTATGTGACTGAGAGTGAAATCTGTTACTGAGATCTGCACAATGTCATCACCGACAATCTCAAACTCTTAAAGTACATGCTACGATTCAACTCTTAACTAGCACTTTAGCAAGAGTGTGATATGAATTTGTTATGTAAGTATGCGAAAAAATCGGGACATATTGCAGAAAAAGTTCTCTATCGGTGAAATTTGTTTGTGGAAGATATCAATGCAATACGCGCAACACATTCATTCGTGCAAAAATTTGCAACAGAAATGGTATGTAGCCGACGGACTAAATTTTCACGCAATAGAGTAGTACTTTATGCACGAATACTGGCACTCATTTCTTCCCTTAGACGTGCAAACGATATGCGGTTCAATTCAGTTCAGTTCATTCTCAAAATATGCGCGAATTTTACTATACAAGCACATGTATAAGACGCGACCCAAGTTAAGCAATCGCAGCTCAAGCTCATCTTTCTCTCTTGTATAAGACAGTAATAAAAATTTTGTTGTTTGCCAAATTCATGCTTCGAGCATATCTTTGAGTAGCACATAGTTCTGCCGATAGTTTTCACAGCTGATCATAGCAGCTTCTAAATAGGAGTTATGACCCAGAAAAACCGGAAATATTGATACATTAATTTATTGTACAAGGACTGGTAGTATGCATCATTTCCAAAATTTCATATTTAATGACTCACCTGTGCTCGCTTGGAATTGGCGGCGTAGTGTCTCTAAGCATCATTGTTGTGTGTCTGAGACGATCTCGGGTCGAAGGATTGGGCGGAGGTGCTGGAGCAGGCTCGGGCTTTTTCAAAAATCCGCTTTGTTGAAGTTTCTTTAGAAGATTGAATGGATCTAATGAAGGCTCTAGAAAAGCAAACAATTCTTCTGTAGTAAATTTTGAATTTTTAGAAGACACATCCTAATTAAACTAGAAGAAAGATTATACAAACCTTGCTTATTTTCACCTTTATTTGCCCGTATCCGATTCAATTCAGCCGTCAGTTCATAGGCAGGATCAGGATTGATCTTCACATCAGGTGCGGGACCAGCCAACCGAATTTCATGTCGTCGACCGTTTATTGTAGCAACAATAGGAGCACCTAGATAATTTCTTCGAAAATAAGAGCGAGGACAAATTAACTAAAAAAAACTACAAACGACTCTAAGAGAGAAGTTCATGAAGCGCAGTACAGGGAATTTTTTCTCACCCCCAAATTGTCCTTTAAAGGCAAAGTTGTTAAGGTAAAGTTCACGACTTGGAGCACCAAAACGGAGAATGTGCTCTTGACCATCGATTATAACTGCCTTGGTTTCACCAAAATGCAGAAGATGAGGAACGCCATCTATTATAACGTTGCGAGGAGTTCCAGCAAAATAAATTCTAGAATTTTCGCTTATTGAAAGGAAATAGAATATTACGACCGTAGCAACCATCAAAATCGACTCACTTATGAGGTAGACCATTCCTCTCTATCACAGCTATATCATTAACGTATTCCACCTCATGCGCTTTTCCATCAACAAATATGCGATTGTTCGACGGAATATCAAGCTTTACTGGAGCTTCAGTGGTTATAACCTATAATGAAACAGAGTAAAACGTCTACATACAAAGATTAAACGAGACCTTAATAAGCTAAATTGTTACCGCATTTGATCCTGAAGGTGCCTGAGGCAGTGCACTTGCAGTAGAAGGGATGACAGCTGCCGTAGGCGCATTAGTTGTAACAACCGCTGGAGTTGGTGCTCGATATCCTGGAGGCATGGGGAAGCCAGTTGGTCCCAGAACCGGTGGTGCCATAGGTAAATTCGCACTTGAAGACGTAGGAGGAAGATAATTCGGCGGCATTGGGAGCGCAGAAGACCCAGCCAGAGAAGCAACAGGAGCGGTGGATGGTGCTACATAGTTTGGCGGCAGAGCTAGAGAAGATGTGGATGGAGCAACAGGGGGATGGTAATTTGGAGGCATCGGTAAACTTCCTGGGCCGGCCACTGTGGATTGCCCGTGGAATGTTGGAGGCATTGGAAGAGTAGTAGCAGTAGGTGCTACAACAGAGACTTGCGTAGGTGGCATTAAAAGTCCATTCGTAGCAGCAGGTGGTGAAGATCGTCCTGGGAGAGGGAGTTGAGCTTGCTGTACTCGACTCAGAGAAGACTTCGCGTGAGCAGTGAAGGCATGCGATCCAAGAATGGCAGTTGGCTTTACAACAGTTCCATCTTTTCTGCAACGATAATATCTGAACGGAACAGGAAGAACAAAGTCGTCAACTCAACTTATCTTTTTTGCTGAAAAAATTCCTTGACTAATTTCCAAATTGAAAATGAAATTGAATGTACCAAAAAGATTTAACCGAATTCAGCGAGCTAAATTTTACAAGCAAAGGACACGAAATCTGCGGAGACTTTGAAATAGAAGTCTGAATGCTCCTTTCTTGTAGGTCTGATTTTAGCAAATCTGGTCTGTCTCGGTTTTTGCCTTAGACCAAGACGGCCGCCAATCTTCAAACAATCTGATACCACTGACCACATCGTGGATAAGCTTCAAAACCACGTCAGAGCTAACGAGAACGACTACAGTAAAAAAAGAATGTTCAATCAAGTATGGGATGAGTTTGAACACAGTGTGGATGTATGTAATGTATGTAAAGGTGAACGTATTAAGCAGTTCCAAACTTTGCGTTAGTAAATTATTAGTAAGTTAGTAAATTAGTAAACAAATGCTCAAGATTTACAGAAATTTTCTATGTTCATTTGTTGATAAACCTTCTGAATTCAGATAAATCTTCTTGTGCAATGAAGCCAATTTTCAGCAACGAATCGGTAATCGGGTCAAAACGACATGAAGTACGGTGCAGTCGCGTAAGTAGTTGCGCTCGAAGCGGCGCGGCGGGAAGAGCGGTTGAAATCAAGGTTTGACCATCGCGAACTGCAGCAATGAACGGTGGTAGCAAGGCTCCTCACTCGATCCTCTATCTCTACGTTTCAAACGCAAGCGCTGATCCAACTGCACCGTGCCTCATGTCGCTTTTATTCTACTATACTTATGGACTGTGACCAGTTATACATGTTTTGCTACTATTGCAAAATTTCTCATGCAACATGGAATCCCTCAGGCAGTAGGCGAAAATGTGGTGGAGGTGAGAAGCCCCACGTTTACTACTCCTCCATATTCCGATTATAAGCTAATTTTGCCAATGTAGCAACAAATCCTTAAATAAGATGTGGAACATCTATTGATAGTGTAGTTATCTTAGAGAAGTTTTGTCGCAAAGTTCAGTGAAGTAATTACGTTTCACAACTCAGTTCCACTGAACCATTTTCCTAACTCTAACCACCTTGTCAGCAAGCACAACTTTTTTGTAGCACTGATCCCAACAAAATCGAAAAACTTACGCAGCTGGACCGGGCAGCGACCTTAGATCCTCGTCAAATGATTTGGGAGGAGAGCGTTTCCGTTTCGAATCTAGATGATGTACAGCGGACAGAGCTGCCTTTCTTTTTGGCGGCTGTGGACTGAGACGAGCTGGAGGTGTAGGTTCATCAGGTTCCGATTTGATCGCACGATCACATCCTCTCACCGGTGGCAGTTCCAATAACTCATCGCTGAAACCAAGTATTTCGTAACAGCAAGTAATTAACTCAAGTTATTACTTAGCCTGATAATTTCACTTAACGTACATCAACTCTTTTTTGGGCTCTTTAAGTTCTTCAGTTTTGAAGCGTACGCGTTTCGGTACATCGGACTTGGCGCTTTTCTTGACAGTAGCTTCACTCTGCAAATTGATCTTTACCTTAGCTTATTTAAGATTTTATAAACAACTGTCATAACGATCGCTAGTAGGGCTGAGATGTGTGTTGAACTATGTCGCAGTGAAACAACAGAAGTATCTATAACCATATCCTCCAAAGCATCATCAGCATCACGGGTCGTGACCGTAAGCCACACCCCCAGAATAAAGATGCAGAAAAATTCGCAAACATGGATTTTGTTACACCTTCATTGTTTATGACAAACACCACCATTAACTACACATTTCTAATTATTTTACCCATTTTGTCGTATTTTAAGATACCATGTGACAGTACTTCTGAGGAAGCCAGTTTCAAGTCCAATTTCAGCAAGAAAATAAAAGTTCCTGTTAAGTCGAGAAACGCACCAACATATCACAGGGTGTTGCAAAACAAGTTATAGTTTGAACTAATTCGAACTACGAAATGGGGAGAAATGTATATTTTATTGAGAACAGGGCCAACAACACGAAATCAAATACCGCTGTATTTTGTCCGTTGTTCTGTATAAACTTTGGGTTGACGTGAACTTTGCCATGTATCTGCTTGAGTGCAGGGGCGATTGGAAGTGATGAAGTGGGGTTCGATGGTGCACTTGTGATGACAGGGGGCTTTCCGCCTTGCTTCAACGCAGTGAGAGGCCATGCTCGATCAATTTCGTTCACTTTGATGTCTAGTTGATACAGCTTCGATCGATTGAACACGTCACCCCACGTTTGACGCAGGCGGTACAGCGCCGATCGCACTGCTTCATCACCCTGAAACAAAATGCCCATAATTCCGAGCAGCAGCGGGTGTGAGAATCTCTTTACCTCAAGGAACACATGAAGAAAGAGTCGGACAATTATTTTTGCGAACAACTCTTTATAGTCGCTATTCCCGATGTTCTTCATGATCGAATCGGCAACATACATAATTGGCAACTTCTGTGGTTTTGGCACCTGAATGAATCAGTCTTTATTCCAAAACATCTAGTGAGTCAGGATGTTTCTTCAACAAGGAACTTACGGTAAATATCTGCTTTTCTATCGTTTCCACAATCGCAGCTGCGTGTTGCTGATAATCTTCAGCTAGTATCGTTAACAGGTTAATTTGTGTTTTATTGTTGTTCACTAGCTCATCCAGCGTTAACCTGAAGTCGATTGTTTACGCAGGAAATGCCAGAGGAGCGGCTAGTGGCAAATTAAAAAAAAGTGAAATGTGAAAGTTCAGGAGCTCCTAACACTTTTTACGGAAATTAGGAAGAAATGAACGGAATTACCCTCCTCTCCATAATCTACGAACCCGTACAGGAACGAAAAAGAAAAGTCAAAAGTAAAAGAAAAGTCAATCTAAAAGAAAGTTGGAAGTGTCTCCAATAGTCACAATTCAACTACCAAATTAGCGGAAGGTAACTGGAGAAATGACAGCATTTAACCAATGTTCTTACCACTTCATTTATACGAATGACACAACACAATTATAGACAGTCTTTCGCTCTCTATTTTGGCCCAACTTTTGTGGTTTACTTGTTTCGAAAACAACTATCCTATTGTTGGAAGTTATATCAGAAATTAGCAATAAAATAACACAACCCATTACAGCGCCAGACGAGAATAGGCGCTTAATTTATCAGTAAGGTACACACCGCTGAAAAACTCCGTAAACATCGCAAGATGAGCTGTGAAGTTTTGCTAATGGTAACGAAAATCAATTGCTTTTAACTGCATTCATGGAATTGCACTGGTGAATACAATCAAAAACTTGATCTCCGTACTGCGTAAGTGGCAGCATCTAACCAACCACAATTTCTCACAGAGACGTTTGTTCCTCTTAGACATGTGACTTCTCGCAACGAAGACGTGTATGAAAGATTAGCACAGAAAGTACACATCTCTTCCAGCCGTCTTCACCGCGCACTCTCATCTGAAGCTGCAGCGTTGTAGCTTCAAGTGAGCGCTTTGGAACGAAGGAACGGAAATGAAGCCCAAAGATCGGTTGTTTTGACTGGACTGGGCAGCATCAACTAGTCACAAGATGAAAATTTAAAAGTTTTAAAGTTTCTTTAAGTGACTGTATGAATGTGCAGAATATTTATCCAACGAGTAAATGACGTCCCAAGAGACCGCAAAAACGAAAAGTTGGTCTAGAAGTTAATGAACATCCAAATAATACCCATATAAAAGGGTTAATTAAAGTGCTTTGTCAGCTTGTAATACGCACTCCATTTTCTGTTTCTTTTCAACTTCAGGAACTCTTAAACACAGTGTTATCTTAATTCTGATAAGATATGAGATCTTAAAGAGATTAGCTCTTCAAGCTATTCATCTGAAATTTTGCCGTGAAATCATACTTAAAACCTACTTATACTCCTTAGCGGCCTCCTCTGCAGAAGACATTGTAACAGGTAAAGACAGAATCAAATATCACAGGCTTCAACAGCAGTGTGCCCGACCACAACTGCGTATAGTAAATCTTTTCACAATCTGAAACACACCTATACTAGAAGGATCACACAACACAACATCAGACCGAGTACAAATGTGCCACGTCACTGAAAAGCATGTTTAATAGAAATCAAATGCATAATAAGCAGATGAAGTATTGACGTCCTATAACGGCTGTAAAGGCGAGACTGCCGATGTGGTCACCGAGGATTGCTCCACTGTGCTTAAGTCGTCCTAGGACCACATAGGCACAAACAACTTCTCCTTTATCAACTACATCTCATGAATCACGACGTTATAATGTAGAACTCCTTCAACACCGTTGCTCATCTGTGAATTAAAACGAAAATGACTCATCGCCGCACACTTACGATGATCAACAGCTAAGTCAACAACGCGTGATTGCATCTAATTGCGATGAAGTTCCACTACCGATTTAATTGCGGAAGATGGAAACAGCACCTACCAAACTTGAAAAGGTGGCAGTGGTGAAGTAGTTGCCCTTTTAGAAATAATACTGGTCTAGCACGTTCCGCACGAGACTCAGTAGAAGGACAAAAGCCCTATCCCACATCAACGATTCCAACACTACCACCCCCAAGCAATAATTAACATGGAGAAATTGATAATAATAACAACAACGATTTACAAACTTCTGAATCGCAGTACTGTAGCAGAGGTACGAGCGGATTTATACTTTATGTGCAACCATTACCACACATCAATATCGTGTCCTCAACTATCACTGTCTGAACGGTCGGCGTCACATCCAGCTACGATTTCGTAGGAAAACCGGTTCCACTATACCGCTGGACTGCACGCCTCCACCTACGACGTGGATACAATTTTTCAGCAATGATGTGTCGGTTAGAAGGCACCTAGTGTTCGCATTACAATCTGACCAGAACTAGACGTACACATTTGGAGAAACAACAAAATGATATCATACAAAGGACATTGTCGCACCTACTCGTAAGATCGTCACCTAGGATTTTAAATAGCGTTAATGTGAATTTGAGAAATAAAAGTCCTTATCAAGAACTACCCAGAGTAGGAAATAGACACTGCTCACCGAACCCAAAAATGTATTTTCAATAGCCATTACACTTTATGCGAGAAAATCAACAACATACACAAACTAGAATAGAATAGCTTGAACTCAGACGCTAAATGAAGACAAGAAGTCGCAGTGTACTTCGTTGGGCGGACCAGATCCAGACGTTGCACAACCACTCGCAATGTCCTAAAACGTTTCAGAATTTTGGAGAACCGAATGCAATAAGTAACAGCTAGAGTCCCGCAGACGAAGATTCGGGGGGAAAGTGTAGTTGGAGTGACCACTCGGTGGCGCCCTTATTTCTGGAAGCTCTGTCCCATTTCTTTCTCCTCGTAACTTTAGTTTACATTTCTTAAATCCTCTAAAACTAATGCTTAAGTCTTGAGACCCCTATCAATTTGGTTATTTACTTCCAGAAATAGCGGCGCCACTGAGTGCCCCTCAACTCACAAGTGAGCCCAGGAACAACTCTAACAACCAGCTGCACCTAGTGTACAACAAACAAATCAATGAACAATCAATTTCGGAGAAAGATGGAAACCAAGTAGGTCAAACCGACCACGCGGACAATAAAGCCAGCACTGCCACACATACGAAAACGAGGCAGACCTCTGCTTGGGGGTGGGCGGCGCGTGACGAGCGTCGATCGATACGAAACACCTGCACATCTAAACGCCGACTGTTCTTTTGGCTGACTTCCAGCGTTCGAGACGCAACTAATTATTTGGTCGTGAAAGACCTCGTTTCTGGGATCAGTTCGTTCATCTCATTGGGAGGTCAAATGCAGCAGCAACGCGCGATTGGTACGCCTGGACAACCCTTGGGACGCTATGGCCCTCAGGTGCGTTCTGAGTACTGTGTTGAACCTACCATTAAAAAAAGGGATAATCGCTTCCGCTTTCGCTTCGATTCTGGTTTGTTTAGAGTGTCTTCTGTGGTTAGATATCGGTTGATAGGTAATAGTTTAGTTGGTTCCCTGAAAATCCGTCCAGTGATCCGTGCCTCATTCGAATTCGGCGCGAATGCAATAGCGACGGATCTGTGTACGGGGTTGTTTGAGTTACTTATGGCTTCTTTCGTTTTGAAATGAGGAAAGAAACAGTGCTTTTGAGTGGTAGAATTATCGGAGTATCCATTTTAGGATGTAGTATGAGACTAGATTGTAAAACATACACACACAGTTTTGCACTTCTGCAAAGTTAGGTAAAATTGATAGTTGGTTTTTAACCATACATGTGTATTAAGTTTCTAATGAGTTGAAATCAATTAACCGCCTTAGTAAAATATCCGATCTTGTTAACTTATATTTCGCAGCTGCCGAGGTTGAAATAGGAAGTGTTAGGAATGGCGGTAATATGAATGGTCTCGACATCCTCTATTCTATTAGATTGGGAATATTAGAGTGAATACTTCTCAGAGAATCATTCAATTATTTCATCACAACACCACTGAAGTCTTGCTTTAGTTACAACTGCACCCAGAAACTAATTTAGAGCCCACGAAATCACGTATTCAAATGTCAATTATTCTCAAACTACTATTAATTCTCAAAAAGAATAAGTTCTAGGATTCTAAACGAACCTCTAAATGAAATTCTCCCACACCCATTGGAGATAATCCGTGGTCCTGTTACGTAGTATCAGTAACTTCTAAGCGGTCACACAATCAAATTAAAGTCGTATACACGCTATGCGGTTCCGAAAGTGCAGTAAGAAAGAAGGTGAAATGTCGCTGATCAATTCTTATCGGGATCTTCAATATTTGACTGCAAATCGGAATGGTTTGAGGCGTGTACATTCTACAGAATGATTTACGGGGGCCAGCTCAGTGTTTCCATCTTCGCAGACGGGTCCGGTAAAAACTACCGGAGACTTGATTGGGTTTAGGTCGGTTTCGAACCATCTTTCGTGCTGTCACAGTCGTACCTCTCAACGACTGCTCTACATCCTCACTTTCAGAAATTCACTATTATTCCATTAATTTATTTGGTCTCTGCACTCCCTTTGGAGCTTTCGACTTTGTCATGTTTATGTCATTTGAGTCGGTTCACCTATCAACCAAGCAATTTCCTTAAAGGCATCACCCCACGAATCTGGAGTGGTACGGATTTCCGGTGTAGTATTCGTATATGGGGTCGCAGATTATGGAGAGGAGGGTGATTCCGTTCATTTCTTCCTAATTGCCGTAGAAAACGGGCCGGAAGATACGGCTTTGAGCGTTCCGGCGCACTATTTTCTACAAGGAGTTCGATTGGAGCGCGCCAGCCCTGTACGGTGCCATATCTTCCGGGCCGTTTTTTTTTACGGCAATTAGGAAGAAATGGACGGAACCACCCTCCTCTCCATAATCTACTGTGCCATATACAAATACTCCACCTGAAATCCATACCACCTCAGATTCGTGATATGCTGCCTTTAAGCGAGTGGACCTCAGCCTTTAGTAAACTTGAAGCCAAGAGAGCTGACTCGGAAGAAGTTTGGTGATGAAGGTGATTTGTTATACCGCAGTTGTTAGCGTTTACATTCTTAATAAGGGAGAATGAAATAAATAGTGGTTGATTAATTACAACCATCCCCGAGTTCCACTGAAGAGGGTTTTGAAAGACAGTGATGGAAGAATCTCTTAGGACTTCACTTTCATTTCTATTTCTAGAGATAATCCTGACTCTGATTGGCCTGGTCGAAATGGCTAAGCACCACTCATTGTTACGATTAAAAATATTAGTATGTAGCGACGGTAGCTCTATAAGCCGCTAATAATCTATGAAACTGTCTTCGTTTTGGCCGACCACTTTCTGAAAATCGGCAGGTAATAATGCGATGGTAATCATGCTTCTTTAATCTGATGCGTGGCAATGAGTTCTTTCATATCCGAACACTGCTAGAAGTAGTTTAATTCCGTTAAAATAAAGTTTTGAAGTGGTGGTCAAATACATCATTTCCTTTATATTAGAGGAAGATCTGAAATCCAAAGCGTCTAAAGATCCCATGTGATGCTAAGAATGTACGCAGCTTCAGAATGGCCGTTGAAATACCCTATAGTTTAAAATTCTGCAATATTTAAAAGTGTATACTGGACCATCCTGGCATCGACATCGGTTCCACTTGGACAGATTACTAGAGAAAAATCGTCTAGAAAACTAATTGAATATCCACCTTTAGCCAGGTACGACGCCTCAGTCAGCAATGCGTCGTCCAGGAGCTGCACAGATGCCTTCACAAGGCGCACCCATGCAGCCTAGTCGTGTTTCACAGCCTTTGCGCAAAAAGAAGAGATATGCTGATAAGCTCATTTCACCTCAGGTACGCTTCCATCATTCGACCTTGTCTCCGTTGGAATTTTCTGTTTGTTTCTTTGTAAATGTTCTTCTCTAAGAAAAGAAAGGAAAAAATACAACGAGGCTACTTTAGGAGATTTTTTATTTCCCTTCTCTCTCTTTTTTCTTGGATAATTCCACTTCATCAGTCTCAAGGTCGATTTTTAAAAATCAAATTATCGTCAAGGAGGCTACTTTTTTTTGCACGAAAATCGTAGCAATTTTGTACGTAGTGATACTTCCCTCTGTACATTACCGTTTGTCACATGTTGCACCATAAAATGAAGAGCCATGCTTTGTCAATGGTGCAGTTGCTCTGAGAATTTCGTCTAGTAGTACGGCTGCTGGTTAAAAATTCTACATCCGTTTCGCTTTTCAATGCCTTTATACAATAAGTGATGGGATTGGTATTTATTCTTTCCTATTTCTCCCATATTGTTGTTCAAAAATCTTTTATGAAATGGAGTTTGAACTTGATTTTGTTACTGGACTTAGATACACATTAAGCAAAACACACACACTCGCAAATCGGAGTTACGAGGCATGTAGATGTACATGATCAAGATAAAAGTTTTTCTTTTAATCGAGTGAGCGCTCTTTCGATCCCCTTTATCTTAACTGCGACATGTTCGCGATTTTTGAATACTTTTCATTTGATTTGCATTCATTCTCGAATGAAAAATGTTCGATTGAGGCATATTTAAACTTTTTTGTGCAAATTACCGGTTGTATATCCTTGTAAATGATCAGAGTTCCCAACACCTTAAAAATGCCCCATAGAAAGAGTCACACTAAATATCCAACATGCAAACATCCACATCTAGGAAGATAGCGAATACTTCTAAAAAAAGAATGATGTGAATGGCGCATGAATAACTGCTTCCATGAGTTTTTATTTTCATTTTTTATTGCGGAAATATTTCAACGAAGGAATCACTCATCCCCTTAGAAAGGTGCTTCCAGCGAGGCCAAGCTTCATAATCACGTTTGCAGTAATTATTTTGTAGCAGTGCATTTGGTCACTTTTTTCTTTTATATTTCTTTTATTTCCTTCTCTACGCTATTATTATAGTTAATGTGCAGCAAAAGTGCCGCGAACATCAGTGTTTACGCGTACAAACTGTCACATCCTTGCAGTAGAATTGTCAAATCTCATTGCTCAAGAATCATGCCTGTGGCCACGAGCTTTCATCATGCGGAATGGAGGTGACGCAGCCTCGTAGGTGTATTGTTCGTGCTTATGAAGAACCTACCAAAGCGAATACTTCAAATTATAGTTTACAACCAATTTGACTTGGAACAGAATGTTATGTGTTATGTTTGATTTGCGGTCGCCCTGACGTACTTTTGTGGAATTCAATCACTCTTCCTCTGCGCATTGACTCTTCTACAGCAGTACTCTAGTAGTATTTGTTGTATTTCAAGTATATCTCCCGTAATTGAGGTTTCAGGTTAGGGAACTTGTTCCTGAGTCGCAAGCATACATGGATTTGCTTGCCTTCGAACAGAAGCTGGATGCTACGATTACACGTAAAAAACTTGATATTCAGGTTGGCTTCTGAGTTATATTGTTTGAAATAATGGTGGGATTTGTCCAGAAACTATTCTGCTTATAAATTCATATTTAGGAAGCACTCAAAAGGCCACAAAAAGTGAAAAAAAGGCTACGAATTTACATATCCCACACTTTCATTGCCGGAAAGGAACCAGAAAAAGCGTGTTTTTGTTGAATTTTCGAAACATTACCTTAGTGAACAGTTGTTAGTTACCACAGTGTTTGATTATGTCTTACCGTTCAGGAAGGAGAAGAGGGTTCTGTACCAATGTGGGAGCTTCGTGTTGAAGGAAGACTGATCGAAGACCAGGTCAGTTTACGAATGATTTTCAAAGTGTACCAAACAAGCGATGATATGAAACCATGTTTTATCTCATTTTATTTTTAGATTCAGCAGTATTTTACTTTCGCTAAAACTTTTTCGTTTCTGTACCAAATTACAACTTATCATGATTTCTATGACTGTTATGGGATTGCAATGGTGGTTTTTATGCAATGACTTTTATAGTGCTTTCACTGTTTTTTTCTGGTTTTATGCATTTTCGAGTGTTCCTACAACTTACCTGCACAAAGTATCCCGAAAGTTATGCTGAAATGGTAGCTGGTTACACCAGCTTTGCTCGGAGGCAATCACTTCAAACCAAAGTGCCAATTATTGCCAACGTTTTTGTTCGCGCATGATTGAATCTGAATTTGCAAATTTACTTCTTAGTATTCTACTTTATACCTTATCTTAGTATCTTTTTAAACGGGATGACATTTTTTACGTCACTTTTGATTGCATGTACTAGATGTGAGCAAAGAAAAGGAAGGTCGCAGCAAAAAATTCGATGAAAATAAATTGCTAAACTCTTGTCTGTCACTATATGTATTAACACGAAAAAAAGAAGTCTAACATCTACACGTTTTACTCTTTCGAAAGCTCTAATGAAAATGTTATACATTTATATGTTTGTTGTATGTTTATGCTTCTATGTTTCTTTCCAGATTGATGAATACTAACGAATAGTACAAAGTTTCAACATTTCAACATTTCGTTTACTGTGCATTTCTGTTTATAAACGACATGTAAAAATGGGAAATAGAGAAATATAACGCATAAAATTGTTACATTGTTGCAGTCACGAAGTATTGAATGTTAACAGTCTTTAGAATAGTGTTTCTCTACTCAGTAGCTTTATCATGTAGAATTCTCGAAATTATAATTCTCGAATTCTCAAAAGTACTGATCTGGTGGAAATTTCGGTCATTCTCTGAATCAGCTGCCTCAAACAAAAATTTTGGTCCTTTTGAATGCAGGTCAGATGAACCCAGCTGCTGTATGCAACACGCCATGTATATTTGTATTTTTACATCATATGGTATATGTATGCATATGTATAGACCAGTGCATTTCAACGGGTATGCAAGCGTATATGCTTCGTAAGGACGGATTTCGAGTAAACTGGTCACAAACTCTTAGTAGTCAGGCTTTTTGCATAGGATTATTAATTTGCTTTCAGAGCAGCGTAATTTATAAATTGACATATACGTAGTGCTGAGACGAGGCACTGGCATCCCTTTTCTAATTCTGAAAGTTTAGAAAAAAATGATACTTCAGTTCGAAGTGAGTGTTAGCGAGCAGTGCAATCATCATCATCTTCAGCAGCTCTTGTATGCAAATTTCAGAGAAATTCATTTTGGAAAGTTCTGAGACATATCTTTCGCCGCTGAAGTTCATTATCACATCTCCCATTTAGTACTGTAACGGGAATTTTCGTTTTAGGTTTTTTTTTACTATGTGACAACAAAACAATAACAACATTCTTTCTAATGACATGTTTAATGTTCAGAATGGAGCTAATGCTGGACAAACTCCCGCTCCAGCTCGACCTCTACCAAAACGAAAGTTCAGCTCCTTTTTCAAAAGCTTGGTGAGTGAATGTAATTTGAATGTATTAAAATCACTGAGAACAAAATCGCCGAGAAGTCTGCTCATGCCCGGGGTTTCTAAAAGTTCCAGCAAAAGAAACTTTATAAAGGCGCGTTACTTTCCGTTCCATTTCCGTTCCTTTCTTACCATCATTTGAAAATGTCTTTTGACACTAAGACCATGTACCAGTTCATCTTCCGTAGTCTTTGTATCTGGTAGAATTTTCTGTATTCGATTTAATCCTATTGTACTCACATATATCTAGGTGTAACTATTGTTTCACTTAGCGTCTTAACCTTTCCTCCTTTGTATCTCCTTTAGAGAATAGAAAGTATTATTCCATTTGCAATTTCAAATCACCTAATTTATCGTCCCCTTCGAGTTATTTGTAAAGGTAATTTTTTAAATGGACAAAATGCAACTAGCGCTTTACTCTTTCCAATTTGGTCTTTTGTTGACAGGGTGTACCTCTCCATTTTTAAGACACAATGCGGTGAGTTTTATATAAGACCTACGGCTTGCATGAGATGAACGGAAAAGGTTAGAGTAGAACCTCATCGTGAGATGGAAATCATCACGGAGTGGTTTTACTCGAGCATTTTCCGTTCATCAACTCCTGTGCCAAGCCCGGTCATCAACACTGGTGAGGCTCCACCACGGATTTTTCCTTCGGTAGTGCTTGCCGCTATCAATAGTGTGAAAGCTGGCACAGCCCCGGACCTGATTTTGTATCTGCAGACTTTCTCCCAGGGCGGGTGTATTGTAGCGGTTTGGAGGTTCCGTACGATCGATCGGAGTTTCGAATTCGCCCTAGTGCTCACTGAGCCTTTCATTCCTCCGAGGTCGATGAATTTGTACCAGAATTGTTAGGGAGGATAAAAACACTGGCTTGATCCATCGGCTAGCTCCCGCTGTATAGGCCAGTTACATGTTCGTTAACCTCAAACAATTCTGAATTGAAGTGGACGTGGTGACGCATCCCAAGCGGATTGATTAACGTCAGACACTATTTATCCTTTAGATTTTCACCGGGCTAATGGCCATCCGCTCCATGCAATTCTAGCGGTGCAGATTACGTTCTATCTTCAGAAAGAAAGGATAGCAGATTAGTGGAAGAACTCGCGAACCTCTTATCTTTAAAAAAAAGGTGACCGAGAAGACTTTTGGAACTACCGTCCGATATGCTTGCTGAGTGTAATGTAGTGTTATGCATTAAGATTGGAGATTATTAGGACGCATATCTTGGACGCTGGATGAAGTCCAACCTCAAGAACATACTGGATTTCGTCAAGGTTTCAGTTGTGTGGACTACATGCAGACTGTGTCGAGGGTCACAGAGGTTTGGAGGGAATACCGCTTACTCCTTATTCTAACCTTTATCGACTATACTAAAGCCTTCGACAGCGTAGAAAAGAATGCAATATTGCCAGCGCTTGCCGATCAACGTGTGAAAGCGTCGTATGTGAAGACATCAGCCAATTGCTACGATCTATGCATCACTAGGATACACTATTTCCACCGCCCCTCATCTTATACATCGGAAAGGGGGTACGACAAGGCGATACTATATCGCCGAAGCTGTTCACGGCTGCATTGTCGTCTACTGCGAGGACGGAGCAGTACAACTTGAAGGCTGTTAAAAGCATCACCCCACGAATCTGTGGTGGTACGGGTTTGAGGTGAGGTCTATACGGGGTCGTAAATAGTGGGGAAGAGAGTGATTCCGCTCATCTCTTTCTAATCGCCGTAAAAAACAGTCCTGAAGGTGAGGCTTCGAGCGTTCCGGGGCGCTGTTGTCAACGAAGAATTGTGTTGGAGCGCGCCAGCTTTGTGCATGCGTTGCATCTTGCGGGCCGTTTTTACGGCGATTAGGAAGAGATGAACGAAATCACCCTCCTCACAATCGGCGACCCCGAATGGGCATAACCCACCTGAAGCCCTTAACACCCCAAATTCATGGGGTGACACCCGAAAATCGCATAACTTTATCATCTGTGTACCTCGGACGTCCTATGAATATGTCGAACTCTTAAAGGAAGAACTAAATAGAAGGATGGCAGCAGCGTGGGCAGCATTTGCACTCGTCAGGGAAGCTACGAACCAATATCTTCGTCACCATCTGTTCTTCTCGACAGTTCTTCAAGCGCTTTACGCAGCGGAGAGATGTGAGTAGACACCGCTGCGACATCCAGGAAGTAACTCACTACCCACAAATTCCTTGAGAAATGTCTTCTGAAGTTTCGGGCCATATAACAGCTAGCCGCTCTTTGCAATTCTGACTTACACACACACGACACTTTGCAATGTTCTGTTTTCGTGACTCAGTGGTATGTAGATCGGAAGCAAAGCATAGATGGGCTGGTCACATAGTGAGAAGAATCGACGATAGATGGACTTAAAGAACGCTCGAGTTCATTACTAGGGGTGCTAAACACCCTCGAGGGATACTGCCTTGTCAACGTCCCTCACGGAAATTGAGAAAATTTTGGATGACGATGGCAAAGGAACGAAACGTATGGAAAAGATGTTGGGGCACGCACGTTCAATGAAGACGTGCTACCTAAGTATCTAAGTAAGTAGGCTTGCATAAAGAACAGAAAAGCAAAACATCTCTGTTCACCGCTAAACACTACTTTTGCAAACCTCTAGCCTCTATGATCTCAGTCAAGCGTACATAGCCACTTGCCGTGTCGAACTCACTACTATTGTGGTACTTACGCTTTCCGAGCCCTTGCTTAGGTCTATTCGTTGCTAACTGCCCACTGACCATCTGGCTGAGATCATAGAGGTTTGCAAAAGCAGTGTTAAGCGGTGAACAGGGATGCCTTGCTTTTCGATGTAGTGTAAAGTGTACTTACTTAAATACTTGGATGGCCCGTCTTCACTGAACGTGCTCACTGATGTGAAGACTTAGTTCTCGAATGTTTTTTTTTACATACCACACTTCAGTGCAAGAACTTTATCATTTATATCATTCCCGATTTTTTCAACAAAAACCTACTGACACTGTTGGATGAACCTCTTCTACATACGTGCGGTAGTCGGAGCCGGTGCTCCGACCCCTTTCATTTTTGGACGGTTTTCGAAGGGACCCATTCACTTTTGAACGGTTGGAGAAGGGATCCTCATCACTCGATCTGCACCCTATAACTTGACCCCTTCAGCTGAGGAGGGTCTGGGTCTTCCCTATCGCACCTATGCTCTTCCATTCTTTAACTTTATGTGGTCTCTAGTCCTTAGACTTAATTTATACCCACGAGCACTTTCACATCATTGCTTTATTTAAATGTAGAAATTTTGTGTATCACTCCTTTAATTTAGCTATTTAGCTTTTTTAATTTAGCTATTTAGCTCTTTGTTTTCGTTATTATAATGGTGCACATATGATTAAAAAGGATGTGAACCAGTTTCAACTGCACGCGTCTACTAAAAGAAACGTGAAACCAATTGAAAATGTGTACTGCACATCAAATCGACTTTTTCACCTCCTCGTAGTGTGCTGCTTATGTTCTTCTTCTCACATCTTTCCACTTCTAATGTTGTTGCACTTGAAGAGAAACGTTCAGACTTGGCGTTATTTTCTACCTTGGCTTGTTTATCATCTTTCTTCTTTTGGACTTCTTCACACTGTGCAACAGACTAGGCGAGGGATTGCTCCATCGTCTTGCTTTTTCTCGAGGATTTCCCACTCAACAATCCTCAGTTCCAAAAGACATGGCACAAGCGTCCCGACCTTCGGTCGCTTTTTGTCCTGGCGAAAATCGAAGTTAAGAAGGTGTCAAAGAAACATTTTTGCTGCCTTGAACTTCCATTTCGGAAGCCTGAAATTTGTTTAAAATTTTGATTTACTTGACTTAATCGGGGACCGATATTATTGCCTAACGCGGTTGCCGCATATTGCCAATGTTGTGGTCAGGGCCCTTCACGCAAAATTCATCCTTTTTGTCGTTGGAGTCCTGGAGTCTCATCTGAAGTACCTATCGACGCCGACCAGAGCACCTCAGGTCGACAACGTCCGGCGGGTTAGCGTAACGAAACGGAGATCATAATGAATTGTTATCAAAGATTCCACGTTCACTCCAGTTATTCGACTTATATGGGTTCGATTCTGGCAGAGTGTTGAATGATAGCAATATTTCAGAAACATTTTTTTTTGCAATATCTGGTTAATTTCCCACATAAGGCTGTGAACTCTGCGGCCAGCATAACTGTGCAAGTTGTGACTACCAGCGTTCTGTTAAACAACAGTATTTGATTTGACGTGTACTATTCACTATTGTTTCTATTTTGAGGTAGTTTGGATTTCTAAAATAACGCGTGTGCACTATATTTAAATAGATTTGATGTGAACTTTCGGGAATTTCTTATTACTTTTGTTTGTTCTCCCCTTCAAAATGGTTTGCTATACTTTCAGGTTATCGAATTAGATAAGGATATATATGGTCCAGATAACCATTTGGTTGAGTGGCACCGTACTCCAACAACTAACGAAACAGATGGATTTCAGGTATCTCAGCTTTTGTAAGAAGATATCATCACTTTTAGCAATTACTTTAGTACATATAGTAGAGTCAACACAACATGTAGCACAGTGCAGTTGCGAAAGCGATTGCGCGTGAAACGGTGCGGTGGAGCGTAGCGCCTAGGATCGAGAGAAGGTCCTTGCTACTATCCTTCATTGCTGCAGTTCGCGATGATCCTACCTCGATTCCAGCAGCCCTCTCCATCGCGTCGCTTCAAGCGCAGCCTCTTACGCAACTGCACAGTGCTTCATGTCGTTTTGATCCGACTATATATCTTCGGCAGAAACATTTGAACAAACTTCTGTGTTTTCCTCTAGGTTAAACGTCCTGGAGATCGACCTGTCAAGTGCACTATTTTGCTGCTCCTTGACTATCAGCCGATGAAGTTCAAACTGCATCCACGGCTAGCGAAGGTTAACTATAATATTTCAATGGTTCCGTATTTTTCCTTAAAACAAGTACGAGCGGTTATGCATCCTATTTTTCTTTTCATTTATTCAGGTTCTTGGTATTGCGGCAGAAACAAGACCAAAAATCATCGAAGCACTTTGGCAGTACATTAAAACGCACAAATTACAGGTAATGCGTGTAAGATTTGATACCTTTAGTTCGTCTTGTCGATTCTAATTTGTTGCCTTTTAAAGGCACCATACTACGAATCTGACGTAGTGAGGGAAACCGCTGGACAAGCTAGAGATGGGGGTTGTAGATTACGGGATCAGGGCGGTTCTGCTCATCTCTCCCTAATCTCTCATCGTTGTAAAAAAAACGGCGTCAAAGACTCTGTTTTTCACGATTATTTCAGTTTCAATGCGCCACCCTTGTACACGCTCCGCATCCAGCTGCGCAACGGTCTAAAGGGAGTGAGTTCAAGTATTTTATTCAAGTGAAGCCAATGAATAAGTTGCTGAGGGGGATCAGAACGTGTACATAAAGGAGCGTTCTCACGTTCCTCGTAGGAACTAAGGCGGTTCCCACGCCGTTTTTCACTGCGATCAGGGAAGAGGTGAGCAGAACCACCTTTGATCCCGCAATCTACAACCTCATCTCTAGCTTTCCCGGCGGATTCCCTCACCACGTCAAATTCGTCGTATGGTGCCTTTAATTAGAACGCATGAGCGTTACATACGTTGGAACAGCTGCGCAACTTGGCTTTCTACGTTTAATGCATTTGTTTTGTTGCCTCTAACGTACAAGATGTTGCTACGATCTCAACTATTATCCTTTTGTTATGTGCCATATTAAACTGCGTCCTACTAAACAAGTTTGGTTTTAGGATCCCGTTGATCATGATACCGTCAATAATGACACTTTCTTGGAGCAGGTATTCAGCTGCAAACGAATGCGATTTATGGAAATTCCTCAAAGACTACACCAGCTACTGCAACAGCCAGATCCCCTTGTAAGTATATTGTTATTGTATTGGATAAGATATGATGAATGACACCGTATAACACATCGATTATTTGCAGTGAACACATAAGAATAGCAAATGATTTTTCACAAACACGACATTTACTGTATTGGGAAAGGGGAGGGAGTACAATTTTTATTTCTGTCAAAGCGTATCTTTGTTTTCTTTTTGGGCGAGTAGCATCTCAGTTTGCCGTTTTCCACCGAGAACCTTGTTCTACAAGTGGTATATGTTGTAGCGGCTTTGTACACTGTTTTTGAGTGGCAGTTGTTCTGCGTCTTTAGATAAACTAAATACTCTGCGCACTAAATAAATTATACGTATGAATTCTTGTATTAAGTAGAGAAGTTCGAGCGGCAGGTTTGGGCTGCCATCCCGGATGGGTTACATTTTTAAGCGCATCTATCATCGTACACCATGTCCAATATTTTGCTGTTTGAAGGCTAGGCCGTAAGGCAAAATTTACAGCTGAAAAAATATTTTTCTTGCTCACGCGTAGTTTTATTTTCACAATTAATGAATTCTATCACACGAGAAATCAAAAGGAGTCTCTTCGGGTAATGCGCTTTCAAACCTTGTTCAGTTTTGTCCGCTTTGTTGATATGCGCTTATCGGTAGTTATTCCTCGCTTCAAGGTAAAGTATTCCTGCAGACCGCGTGCGCAAACAGCAAATTATTGGGGTCGGAGTGTTAGAGCTGACAACTATTATTTTCTTACCTCCTATGCGAGAATCAGTGATGCTTCCCTTACGTCTTTTCTTTGGATTCATCGGCCCATTTCCTGTAGTGATAATCGACGCATATTCGTCAGGTGTCTCAAGTGATGAGGATCCCATCGCCTACCCTCCAAAAGTGAAGAGGGTCGGAGCACTGGATCCGACTATCGCATTTATGATATTCGTTGTATGACAGTTTGTTTAACAGTTCCCTTATCATGATCATGTATATAATAACGGGCTCATTCTGTCACGTGTGTCTGTGTGTGTATGTGTGTGTGTGTCAGTCACGAAATTCAAAAAGGGGGGTGCGACGGGTCCACCGGCGCCAGATACCTACAGAAGCAGGTGCGACGGGTCCACAGGCGCCAGATTCCTATAGAAGTGGGTGCGACGGGTCCATAGGCGCCAGATTCCTATAGAAGTGGGTGCGACGGGTCCACCGGCGCCAGATACCTATAGAAGGGGGTGCGACGGGTCCATAGGCGCCAGATTCCTATAGAAGGGGGTGCGACGGGTCCATAGGCGCCAGATTCCTATAGAAGGGGGTGCGACGGGTCCACCGGCGCCAGATACCTATAGAAGGGGGTGTGACGGATCCACCGGCGGCGGTGGACCCGGTCATTGGTGCGCAATAACTTAGTGTGCATGACGCAAAAGATAAATGGTTGGAGCCTTTTCATAGCCGTGAGCACTGGGCGCTTTGCTCTTCACCTTTATGACTCCTCCGCGTGCCTATTTCCTTCTTTGTTCGCCTCAAGTTTGTAGCATGCCGTTCTCAGAAGGTGGAAACACGCATGCAAACGGATGCTTAAATAGTAGCAAGATGTTTGTGTCATCTGACTTGGAACGTTATCTTTATCGGTAGGATGATGTCTTTCACGTCATTTTATGTTAAAACATCATTTTGTGATAACTACTGGAGGAAATCAAGAGGAATACCCATACTTCGAGTAATGCTTTCAAATAGTATCTACACTATTCTGGCATCGAAGGAGTGTTTGTAGCTGATGGTCGAATATTCTCCAAATGTAGAATTGACGCGTTTAGAAGGAAAACTCCGTAATCTTTCGCCTCAATTTATAATATAAAGAAGAGAAGGAAAGCTAAAACCACCGAAAGTCTGAAGTCCGGCTTTAACCGGACATTCAGACTGGTAAAGGATAGTGTCTGGCGTTAATCAATCCGCTTGGGATGCGCCACCACGTCCACTTCAATTCAGAATTGTTTGAGGTTAACGAACATGTAACTGGCCTATACAATGACTTGCGGTGGATAGCCGATGTGTCAAGTCAGTGTTTTTATCCTACCAGGCAAGTCTGGTACCAATTTATCGACCCCCGGAGAATGAAAGGCTTGATGAACACTAGGACGGATTCGAACCTCCGATCGATCGTGCATGAAGCGGAACCTCTAACCGCTACACTGCACCCGTCCTTAACAGTTCCTTTATTTCTAGCAAATAAAAGGTAATATTTTTACGGAACAGTTTTTGTTTCAGAAACAATCTTTTTTCTGATTTTGTTTGCTTGAGCGAGTCCTGCGCAATTTTGTTTTTTGATGTTTTAAGAATCCCCCGATATTGTTGGAAATTGATGTTGGAGCACCACATTGGTAACTGAGAGACATTGAATATTTTTTTTTACAAAGATATTTGATCGTTCAGGCCTTCATCTCGACCTTTACCAATTTTTACCAGAGTTTGAAATAACTGGTCTTTCTTTAATTGATTGTTCCACCACACGAACCCCCAAAGTTATCAAGTTATCAAAGCAGTTCTAATTGGCAAGGTTGGAGATACTCTCTTCAAGTCATGTCTCGCCAGTTCTGTTTCCCACTCTCCCGATATTCCGCTTCGTCGATAAATATCCCAGGTTTACTGCTAGTAGGTAGTGCGCTAGTTTAATGGCAGTTAGAGAAATGTTCCATGTGCAGTTCTCGTTAGCAGTAAATATTGTTCAAGACGAAGTCCCCAAGTGTCACGGGGGGGGGGGGGGGGGGGGGAACGCGGAACACTTTTTTTGAAGTATAGGAACTATTACGAGCATTCGAGGCCTCAGTCTTTCCAACGGGGCAGATCTTTACACCTACGGGATTGGCGAAATGGAACAGCGTAAAGTGGATCTCCCCTCTCATACGGCTGGAAAGAGTTTTTTTTTTAATCGGGTTCTTCACAGTTGATATAGTTTGCGCAGTTCCATTCCATCAAGGCTGTGGATGAAAGGGGCTCTCTTGTTGAGCATCAATGGCACTTGTGACGGATGCCTAGGGTGCTCCTGACTTGTCTGATTCTTCAATTTGCAAGCGATGTTTCGTGTTTTGGTTGAGATATTCGCAAACGACGTTCCAAAGCCCACTTAGTAGTGGAAGGAATGCAATATCGAAAGTTTTTTTCGAACGTTGTCTTCAATTACCCGGCTACGTGAATTAGTGTCGGAGGGACGGAGATACGGACATGTTGCTATTTTGTGCTACAATATTGGTTCCTATCTAGAATCAGGCTTAGTTTACTTTTTTTTTTCTTTCTGCTTTTTAAGTCTAGTTTTTAGCTTTGTTTATCCGGTTTTAATTAAGGTTCTTTCCCACGTAATCAAGCACAACGAAGGAGGAGCTGAGAAGAATACTGCCTGTTACGACATAGGTGATTTTAACCTCTTCTAATCTCATGGTATGTGTATTCACTGCAAGTGTATTACACCTTAGAAGCTACACATTTCTAACTTGTTAATGGTAATTTTAGAATTTTATTGACGACGGTGAGCAGGAAATGATAGTGATACAGCTAAAGTGGTCAAAGATTTTGACATTGATCTTGCGTCTCACTCTATTTTTGTGGTTAGTGGTTGAATATTTCGGATTGAAACCTCCTCCATTAGGTGCAATGTAAGCGCATTGGAACGCAGCGCAGAGATTGTGGATTTTTGACTGGACTATACTTATGGTTTTGATCAGAAATACTACTTCTTAGACGTCTGGTCATTTCCCATGAGAAGCAATTCGACGTCATGGTATTTCTCTCACCATATTTTACTGGTTTCTCGCCTCGGCACAGTTTTTGGAAACCGTTCCTTGACAAAAGCACGATGTACGAGTTGAACCTTCTTCACTGCTTCAAGTATTTTTGTGACCCACAGACAAACTAACCCCTTTCATATATAGCATGATTTTTGGGGACTTTTGTTCTAGGCTCAGTGAAAACTTGCAGTCGGTGTCTTAACATATGTTGGGGATCACGTGTAAGTCACGTCACATGTTGCTCATATTCCGCGTATTTTGGTTCGTTTTGTTCCCCTTCACGAAGCCACAAAGCCGTGGTTACATGATACGACCGACGACCTGGCTGGATCGGCGCGAAAAAATTACAGATCAGCTGAAGTGCCGCACTGCGGAATTGGGATCGGTTTGTTTTGATCGATCATATTCACAAACTGCGTATGCTAAAATCTAAGCTGGCAAACTCTCAGTGAACCGAGGAAGAAAGCCTAATTAATTAGTTAATTGATAAAACCGACATTTTCATCCAAGGTGGACATCATTTTAGTGTAATCATTATCATTTTAACGTAGTAAGTTGTATCGCTTAGTATTACACAATGCTGCATCACGTGCCTCCTTCTGGAGGGCTGGGAGAATTGAGAGTGATCACGCTCATACTCGTGAACTACGTCCCTACCCTTATCCATGGATGGATGCTAAGTGCATAAGTGGAGGGATGCTAAAGCCTCATCAGCTTTATGATACACTACCTTTAGGTATTAGCCAGGGTCAAGCGGGAAGTAAAATAAATAGAGATAGAATAAAAAAAAAGAGAAGAATAGAATAAATAGAATAAAAATGAACTTACTGCTGAATTATGGATGTGATTATAACGCTGAACGCTGATCCCTGTTGGATTGGTGCTGATTTTGATACGTTGAAGTGAAAATTTATAACTTGGTGGTAAAAAGAAAACCTGGAAAGGCAAATATTGATGCGTTTTGTAGAGTAATGATTCCGCTGTAAAATAACTAAATTGTCGTTCTTAGAGGTCCTCCTTTATTCTTAGTATTATATTTGGTAGAGGGCGGGTGTAGTGTAGCATTGATAGGTTCCGCTTCCCTGTACGGTCGATCGGAGGTTCGAATCCGCCCTTGTGCTCACCAAGTCTTTCATCCCCTCGGGTCGATAAATTGGTGCCAGACTCGTATGGGAGGATAAAAACACTGACTTAACACATCGGCCAGCCACCGCAAGTCATTGAATAGGCCACTTACACGTTCGTAAACCTCAAACGATTCTGAATCGAAGTGGGAGCTCAACCCAAGCGGATTGATTAAGGCCAGGTATTTTCTTTATTCTTTTATTTGGTAGAGGGTATTTATGAAACTTAGTTGAGAAAGAAATGTAGAAAAAGTGAAACTAGATCCTAATAGGAAAAATTCTCTTCTATAATATATTTCAAACTGAATAGGGTCTTATAAGGTTTGACCTGAGTGAATGGACTTTCCTGGAAGTCGCACATAAATTTTGGCGCAGAATCCAAAACTGTAACTTTCGCAGTTTTCCTCGTTGTGCGACTACGATAGCGCAATAAAAAAATCCGCCGCCATATTTTGATAGAGCAACAGGAAGAACACCTGAATGCAAACATCTTTGAAGTATTCCTGGTTCTCTCCAAAGCTAGTTGGTCTCCAATCCAAAAAAAAAAAGCCACAAAAAATTCACTCTTCTCCTCAACTAGGTTCTTAAAAAAAAACGAGAAATAGAAACATCTAATGTAGTCAGAACTCACGAAGATGTCAAGTTGTACTGCACTTTTTTCTTTTTGTGAACGTCGTTATGCAACTTGTACGGTCTACTTTAAATTCATTCAACCCCTATTTCCAGTAGTGGATGTTTTTTCGTCGCGTTCTAGT
The DNA here is from genome assembly GCF_031761385.1 of Necator americanus. Classification (NCBI taxonomy): domain Eukaryota; kingdom Metazoa; phylum Nematoda; class Chromadorea; order Rhabditida; family Ancylostomatidae; genus Necator; species Necator americanus. The sequence goes on from NC_087373.1 coordinate 22,841,693, forward strand.
GAGGTCGAAAGCCTTTTTTTTCTTCGAGAAGTAGTGTGAAAAATCATCCTTGCTGGATGAGAAATATGCTCATTAATTCTTTTAGCTGGGTGCAAAAACTTCACTTCTGTCAAAGATTGATTCGTGACAGTTTCAATATAAACAGCACTATACCGCTCTGCGTCATGCCCAAAACCAGTAGTTCTTACCATTTTGGCTCTTACGAAAGTGTACATTACCTATCTTAATAAATAAGCAGGTTTTCAATACACTGATTTGGCCGTTACGGAGTGGCGTCGAAGCAATCTGAAAGCTATGGAGCAAATGAAGTTTACCTCCTGCAGGCTCTTAGTGTTTAATGGAAGGTCATCTCTGGTTTTTCTAGTAGAAAATAACTACATAAAAATTATAAAGGTTTGTTCAGATTAGATCGTCGACATAACAAGTCAAATTTTTAAAAGGATCGAAATTTTTAGCTTGTTACATGCATTCCGGACGATTTCTTTTCGATTGTATTACCTTCACAACTTTTATCATGCATCATATGGTTTGCCCTCATTTATAATGCATCATATGGTTTCCCCTCATTCTGATAGCTGATTGTGAATATCGGATGCACTTTTGCACGGCTTCAGCTAGAAAAGCGACCACGATGTTATCAGGCATAGTTAAGAGCAGTATTGAAATGCTGAGTTGTCCATCATCACGATTGGCGTGAGGAGCGCACTAGTTCCATCACACGAAGTATAAGGAATAAGATGATTTCATTACATTGTGGCTTGTGTACCCTCATCCTAACTAAACTGTTTTTGCTGTACAAGTTTTAACCCTTCAAATATTTGCTCAAATATGGAATATTATTCGATTTTATTTCAAAGGCAGGTATCAGATATGACTTGTTACGATCCCCCTCCAACTGTCACTCATCCCCTCGGCCCTTACAATCCGTCTCGTTGGGAGTCCCAAAGAACGGCTGACCCTGGTATTAACCCGTGGCGGATAAGCGAGCAGTTTTATTGCTCAGAAAAACCTAACTCGCTAAAAAAAAAGAAATTTATGTTCAGTAGTGTGGTCTAAATAAGGAATTCTGATTTTTCAGATGTGGAAGTCGAAGATCCTCTTAAGCAACACATGGCTGCATTTGTTCATGCTCAGGCAAACACTCAGGATATTGCTAATTTGGACCAAAAAATCTACGACGTTGTTGACCAGGTACAATGACAGGAATGTATGATCTCACCTCCTTTGTTGTTTTCTTGTTCGTAATAGTATTATTCTTTTTCCTCCGTAATAGAGAACATCCAAAAGTCATATCGTGCAACGAAAAATATTGTTAAAATTCCGAAGAAATTTTTTGCTTTTCAATTATATCCCTTATCATCGATGTTTTCTGTTCACAGATCAACGAGTGGAAAACGCGCCGTGACTTTTACGTGCGCTTTGCTGATCATCCTTACGACTTCATCAGAAAGTGGCTCGTTAGCCAAAGCCAGGACCTTAAGGTAATTTTGCTGCTGCTCCTACTTTCTATCTTTATCGAATAGAATGTATCGCAAAAAAGGAAAGATTTTCTTTTACAGACTATGACCGAAGCAAGCGGTGAGGGTGAAGCAGAGCGGCGCTCAGACCACTATTATAGGCCTGAAACTCAAGAAGGAGTCTTCAGGTAGATCCCGTTTTCACTCGTTACTTAATAATTCTTTCTCATCGTTATCTTTCTCCAATTTTGTCAAGAGTTAAATCGATGGGGAATTGTGTTTTGGGCCTGAAATGATATGATAATATTAGAATTTCGAAAAGAGTATTGGGTCGCTTCAAACGTCGAGCCATTTTTGATGCAATTTTTTTTGACAGAAACCTTAATCAGTTATGCTTACACCCTTTGATGAATTTATTCCAACATTTTGACCGTTTATTGATTTTAGTAAGATGATGGGGTTCCTCGCTTAAGGCAAAGACCCATCCTCTTTAGCTGTTCTAAATATCCGTCAAGCGATCGCGGATTTTTGCGAGAGTTTATCATTGTATTCATGGAAAACGTGTGTTAATGAGTTAGCTCTCAGGATGGGGAGATTGCAGGAGGGCGTACGTGTGGCCAAAAAGGAATACTCGTAATTAGAACCACACATACAGTAGAGTCGAAACGACATGAAACACGGTGCAGTCGCGTAAGGGGTTGCGCTCGAAGCAGTTGATAGAGTGAGGACCCTTGCTACCACGGTACATTGCTGCAGTTATTGGTCCCACCTCGATTCCAACCGATATTTCCACGCGCCCCTTCGAGCGCAGCCACTTACGCAACTGCACTGTGCTTCATGTCGTTTTGACCTGAATATACGAAAGTCTATATCTACATCTGTCTATCTACTATATCTACAAAACTCCAGTGCAGAAATCATTATTGCTGATTCCAGCATATAGTTGTGCACTCACTTGAAGGCCTACTTTTAATATGAATTTCTCGGTTGTCTTTATTGCTCCTAAAGACATTTTATCATAGTGAAGAAGGGGAATGCGGCGCTGAATATAGTGGATCGGGCTGACACTATTTCTAAGGTTAGGGGTTGCTCTCTTATACCCTACACACATATTTCTTCTCCGTTTTTTTTTTTTGTCATAGTATTATCCATGTTCACCATTCTTTTGATGTCACGTTGGGTCTTCTTTTGATGATCTGTCACAAAGTCTCTCTTCCTCTCTATAATAGTATGTTGTTGAGTCGCCTCTCCCGACATAATGATCCTGCTTTGTTCGCCAAGTAATGAAAATGATGTTACCTCTACATGCGGTAATGGTGCTATGGTCCAATATATTGCCGTTGTCGCTCGATTATAGATTGTTGCCATTTATAACTTTAGACGTGGAAATAAACAACTGAAATCCCATTTTTCAGATATATCTACCAGAAGGTTCAGCAAAAAAGGGCTGAACTCGAGCAGGGCCTTGGCGTTCGCAACAACTAACGTTTATACTTCATCTAATTATTGTACTTTTCCTTTTCAGTTTTTACTTTTAGAACTTTTCTTACGTATGCAACAGCTATATTTACTCTACAACTGGCTGATGCTGATCTATTGTTTATTGTTGTGGTCTCATTTTTGAAATTACGCGTTACTATCGCATTCGAGTCTGTACCGTTCTAAAAGTGTTCCCCGTTTTGTGGAGAATAAATCATGGTTGAGTACTACGTTTTTTGTATTGCTGTGAATTCAGAGTAGATTAACTCGTTACTTTTTTTAACAGCGCGCCCTCCTATTGAGTTTATGTATCAAGCGAGAGCCCCAACAGTTGCTGTGTTTTCCCTTTTATGAAGTGCTCGAGCAATTTTTTTTAACGATCAAAAAATCCTTTTTTTTGTTGTTGTTGGGATAGGTTACATTGTCTCCTGCGTCATAGCCGCAAAGTTCACTTGTCCACTGGCAGTGAATCTTTTTTGTTGTTTGAGATATTGCTGCGCTGAGAGTGTAAAGTGCAAACAGACGAGAATTAACGCGCATACGCTGCGTGGTTCGCGTGCCACTGTTGCATTTTTCTTTACATTTTAAAAGAATTGAGTAGGAGTTCATTGACTTCTTTTAAAACTGATGTTGAAGCATTTTGTAACAAGTAATTATGAAAAGGAGAAAAGAATTTGGACATTTTCTGAACTAACCAGCTTCACTTCGTTGTGTACGAAGCGAAGCTGGTTAGTTCAGAAAATGCGACTGCTGCGTCTAGCGAAGCCTCAAAATTCCATTCTATACATTTGTTATGTTAAAGTTAGTACGATGAGGTTTCTGCAGTCAAGGATTTCTAATATGCTTTACTTTCTCTTGTGAGATCATATTACACCAGTGGCATTTCTGCATTGGTACAAAAATTAGCAGATATGGAATCTTGTCAAAGTCATTTGTCCTTGTCGACTAGCGGAACTCACTAGAGTTACGGCGTTGCTTTCCTTCCTTAACACACTGAGCTGTTGCATTGCTTCCTGCTAGTTCCGTTGCTGTCCAAAGAGCTGCACGTGTTACTCTCGCTCAGTAGCATTGCTGTTTGTCACTATTTGATATTCCATATGATGAATTGATGAGCGCAATTTGTTCTCAGTTCTATTCGGCCGAACGTTTTCCTATCCACGTCCTAGTTTGAAGCATCATTGTGTGGTGTTTTCATGCCTGTCATTCGTGTTTATAATTCCTGCAACCAAGCTTAACCATTATAGAACAATACCAATCTGCATCCAATAACTTATGGCCATTCCAATATGGGATCTATATATATATATATATATATATATATATATATATATATATATATATATATATATATAATAGTTTGAATGGTTATAAAATCGAGGGACTTTAGATTTTCTTGGTATTGTTTTGCCAGCCAAACAAAAGTCAGAATCATCTTTTTCGTCGATCGGCAGAGCTCTTAAGTTTGCTCCTGACAGTCTTTTTTCTTACTGTGTTGGGGCTTTTTTTGGCCACTAAGTGATTGACTACTTACAGCATCCAAATTTTCTGTGTAGCCTCGGAGCATCTGTTAGCTATCTATCATCATGCATGCTATGATTAGAAACCACTTTCATATGCCTATCCGTCTTCCTATTACGCTTCCTCCTTCTTCGATAATTTGTATGGTGGACCTGATGCGCGCGTTTTCCTAGGTGTAATGAGTGGGGACTCATGCGACACTGGTCTACAAACGTCATCTTGTACGAGTGAAAGGGATGCCGGGATCGTCGAAGGTAGGCTCTTGTTTTAAAATTGAGTTTAGTAGCAATTATTCCTCGCATACATGTATGCAAGGAAATGTAGAAGTAGAAGCTCCGCCTCTCTCATTTGAGAGTATTGGTAGAGTGATCTCCTTCAACCAAACAAGTACGCTCGCACTGCGCACCTTATCCTTATTTTTGAATCCGATCCAGATCTTCATAAAACTATAAGTTAGAGCTGCATTCGTACAGACAGGAAGATTAAGGAAGAAAAGTTAGTGAAATGAAAAGGTGTGGATGGCTCTGAAAGCTAGTGAATAACAGAGCCAAGGAAGGGCAAATGCTCAACTAAAGAGATATACAGCTTATTCCCAATTGTCATTCGATTGTATATTTTGCTGCCATTAAATGGCTGCTCTGTTAGGAGAAACCGGTGAACTGTTGTGCTAATTTTGCTTCTAAAGGAGCCATACACCAGTTTTCCTCAAACTTGCAAAGAGTTGCAATCGCAGACGTTGACAAAAGGCATCAATTCAATAACAATCTGAAACTGTTTCCTGCAGAGGCACGGAACTCGTACGTTACTAAATCGATCAGTTTGATTGAAGTAGAATTGTTTTTTCTTTCCAAGCAAATTTGCGGAGTCAGGAGAATTTCTGCTAATATAATCCTTATAATGGAAAGTATGTAGTCCACGAATAACTTTGTACTCACACTGTCTCATGACAGTGGTTGCGATAGTTAAAAAGTTGTTGCTGCGTCATTTTTACAATAATGTGAATGAAACATGTGTAGGGGGCGGTGTAGCGTAGCCGGTGAGAGGTTGGCTGTGGTTACATTCGACAGGAGGTTCGATTCTGCCCTAGTGCAAACCAAGCCTTTCGTCCCTCCGGGGTCGATAAATTGTTATCAGACTTGTCTGGGAGGATAAAAACCCTGACTTGGCACATCGGCTAGCCCTCGGAAGTCATTGCAAGGCTGCACGCCCGTTCATAAAACCTCAAACAAAGTCTGAGTTGAAGTCTAACGCGTAGGCGCATCCCCATAGGGATTGATCAACGCCCTGCACTTTATCCTTTATCCTTGAACATGAGTAGACAATTTCTTCACCGTAATCTGCTTGCGCAACACCAACTTGCATAAAACTTAATGTTTCTGCTGTATCTCGAGAAAGATAGGGTGATGTGGCGGAAGCGCTGGACCGTTCTAAGCAACCACACCTTCCACTTCTTTTTTTATGACAAGCTCTTTCAGAAGGCTCGATTTAATGCTTACTTAAAGTAATTTGGTTAAATCCCCGTGAATTCGTAAATATTTCGAGTCAGAATTCATCCGAGTCCTCAACACACATTGCGTAACTTTTGTCTTCCTATAACCTGGACTGTTCTTTAGCTGGTGTTTGTGTTAGCACAATCCCTACTACTTCAGCGGTTTGGTAGAAAGTCAGGTTGACTTCATTTATTTATTCATTTCAATACACAGACTTGCGCGAAATAAAGAAAAATCAAAAATGAACCATACTACAATTTTGTACGTGTGTAAAAATAAGAGTTGTAAGTGTCGAAATGTTCTGCGCAAGTTAAGGTCTCCGTATCTACGCAGCAACCAAAATCACTCTCGAGTTTTGCTGCATGTCATTGTTCTGCTGCCTGAGACCACAGCTCATTGCAAATTTAAAAAGGAATCGGATTATAAAAGCCTCGTTTTTATCTTGTGCATATCTATGTTGAAAGGCGTGTGTTTTCTGTGTATCTCCATTGAACAGAGAAAAACTCAAAGTTATAAGGAAATGTTTGGAATAAAAAGTGGTGTGCTGTACGCTTAACAGGACATCAGTTTTCTTCACTCGACTTCAGAAAATAACCACATTCGGATGTGAGGAATTCCAATGTTCCAAGGAGTTGTTAATGAGTACCATGGTCATCTTCAAAGGAAAAAAAAATAGTATTCCTTGAAGAGACTCATTCTTTGGCCCCAGGTAGTCATTTTCTCGTTATTGCTTTTGCAGTTCACTTGTAATCCTTGTATGCTAAGTGGTATGTATATCTGTATATATGACGTTATCTATTACATTCTAATGGCAAAGAATGTTTTCTTTCCCAGTACAACGCTTCTTTGGAAATTTCCTTCCTAAAGAAGGAGAAATTTTAAGTTAAGACCTCTGTAGTGTGCGTGAGATTGATTTCGGTACAGTCAGGTGAGTTGCAGCATCAGGCTTAACGTTTACAATAGAGTAAAAGCGGAAGACTGTGCTTCGAATGGTTTGAGACATTCTCTCCCTTTAAATGAACAATATCGATATTGAGGGACTCAGTAAGTGGTAGTTCTCGCTGCTGATATGATAAACGCTAATCTTGTTGATTAAACAGGGTAAACGTACATATTTACTCAAGAAATACGGTATTTTGCTTCGGCATGTCTAGCAGTTTGTGTTTAGATAGACAAAAAAGGAGTTCTCACTAAGTTTCGTTTTTCAACAACGGATTAAACCTTGTAATCTTTTGGTAGCTTCTTTACATGGTATGGTAACCAATCGAAATCAAAGGCTTTTCCATTCATTGTTAAGATGCAAAAGCCACTTTCTTCAAGTCTTACTTAATAAGTTGCACTAATGTAAAGGTGAGTAGAGTGAATAGTCTTGCCTGCAAGTTGGCCGCACCATTTTACCATCTTTTCAGAAAAGGTGAAGCGTGAATTTTGTAACTTTTATAGGATCTATTTTCCATCGACCCTATATCTAGCAGTTTATCTGAAATCCCACGAAAATTCATTAGTGTTGAATTTTTTTTCCTAGCACGTCTGTTGAATTGCCTGTTGTCCTGTGGTGTGGGCAGTTTTCTATATTTCATCGTGATTTTTATTGCTAAGAGCTACAACACGCTCTAATTATTGTTTATGATAGCATCGGAATCCATCTTTAAATTGTTTCAAAAGAAGTTGTGTAAAAGATGGGTTTAGAAAAATTGGACTCTTGTTATAAAATGCATGCGGGAAAGGAACATTGCAGATGGTGTCTTATTTTCCTCGTATATGTTAAACAATTCTTATTTTCCTCGTATATGTTAAACAATTTCTATTAGTCATATCTTCCTTTCGATTTCCCATTCTTTTACTGTTTTCACGATGAATCTGTGCAATTTAGCATGTTAATCCAATGACTGCACTACCTGGTATTTATTTAATCACCAGACCGCATCCCAGTATTGCACTACTTTTCTTTCCATGTGAGAAATCTGTGTCTTGAAGCGCCTTAAATTCTTCACTATTGGCGTCGAATGTGTTCAACCGTATGACGCGATGCGTCTGCTGCATGCATGTGCCCTTCTTTTGCTTTTCACACTCTCCCTGTTTCCTCTGTCCTCTTTCAATCGAGTACACATCGCAGTCACTCTGTTGTAAACGTTTCTAGCATATTAAATTCTTTGCTGATTATCTTAATTTGGAGTCTCTTTTCTTCTATTTACAGGAAATTAACCGATTATTAATTGTTTTGTTGGTGTTTGTTGGTCATTGTTTTCCATTTCGTGAATTATTTCCGAATTATCTTTAAATGATATAAGTAATTCTCTTATTTCCTCATTAATAAACATCCCCATTTCTAGGCATCAGCTGTCAAAAAAATAATGAATAAGATTTAGAAACTTTAAGAGTTACTACTCATTAAATATTGTCGTGAAGCGCAGATGTTAGGTGACTCACTATTGTTGTTAGGTAGTCTGCTGTTTCACTTTGTTGTTTCCTTCGAGCGTGACATTGATACGACGTGCAGCAATCAGTATTGCTGCTTCTGTTTATGCGCTCATTGTTGCGACAGCCATCGACCACAGAATTCTCTCCACATCTCCGCTTTCCACTTTCCCTCCTTTTCTGAAATGTGGATGCATTATGCAGTCGCAGTGTCGGCAGCAGAAGAACCCACCACCACCCAAAGTCTTCACCCAATGTCCACACTTTTCGCAAGTTTTTTTTTCATTCACTGCGTTTTTCATTTAACGTTCTAGTTAGTGTAAACTTATTGTTAGACACCAATAGAAGGGGCGAGTAAAATATCCTCTGAATTAGTTAGGATGCTGCGGATACTGCTAACGCAATTTTCTATCCATCACTTCCTTTGCGTTAATCTAATCCAATCTTTGAATTTGAAAGCGATCGATGTATGCAGACTCTCCTAGTTCCCACCACCATCTGGTTCTCCTGGTTTTTGCCTTTTATTTCGGAGAACTGGGGTATCTGTACATCCCTGTTTCTATTTTTAATGTCGTCATTCTAAATTTTCATTAACCCTTTCAGTTCCGAATTGAGATTGAGGTTTACCCCAAAATGAAAAGGATTAGAGGGAATGTGAAGCAATTAATGTTTTATTTTACTGATATATACAACATGAAGAAAGAGGATGTTGCAAATGTAAATATAATCACTGATCAACTATTAGTTTAGGGATTTTTTGCTTACATTCAGCAGATTACTTTCTTTCCAAATTCATACTTTAAAAAAACTGAATTCCTTGAATAATACTTTTTGCTCGGTGCCAGTCGATGCTAATTCGCTTGTACCTTTCATAACCTGCCTTTTCTTTCTTTCCTTTTTTTTTCGAAAACACTTTAATAACTATCTGTGAAGAATTTTACCACTTTAATTTTCAGTTCCTGAAAATGCTGTCCACATAAGATCTTTCAGTCAGAACTTCGTTTTTAGGATACTGATGTAACGATAAGATTAGCTTCATATTGTGACTTCATAACGTGTGAGACGATAACGATGTGATCCTACACATCGTTATCGTCTCACACGTTGGAATGAGAAAGGCTGTTTCCATGTGAAGACGGCGTTAAAATTGTGTTGTTGGCATTTCGCCTGTCGGAAAATCGACTAAGTCGTCAGACTCGAGTCTCTTGGTTGCGATTAATCGCTAGCTCGAGTGTCTACGCACAATGCAGTATTTTCCAATTGGTGTGCGTCCATTCATTTGGTCTCGTTTCACATTTCACTTCTCCCTATTTTTAGAGCTTTCTGATGGAATATGCTTTGGAATCGTAAGTAAGAAGTAAGTAAGAAATGAGATTATGATATTTCGAAACTGACAGTTTTCGACTGAGTGTAAAATACCACTTCGACAATAGTGAGGCTAGTTATACCGTCTTAACTTGCTGATTCCCGGCGCTACAGTTGAATAGTTGCTCAAGTTTCTTAGTCAATTTATTATACTTTCATTATTGTTTATTTATTTTTTCTTCTCGTTAATCATCTCCAACATTTGATTATTTGTAGCTTGGTGGTATCAACAGACTTGTGGCACACTCCTAGAGATCTACTGTGTTTTTAGATCTTTATTTGTCTTTTAAAAAAGTGATTGTCCTAATGTTGAGCTCACAACCACACTACCCTGAACGACCATTGTAGTTCCATTGCAAGGGCGTTAGAAAAAATGAATATTAGATTTTTGATTTTGGAGCATTAACGTTTGATTTGTCCTCTTTATTGCGTTATATGAGGAATGCGTACCACTGTTTATTTGTTTATTTATTTTGAAGCTTCCATCATCACTTGTCATCGCTTGTCTGTCAATTAGAGCATTTTCTATTCACTTTCTTCTGATCCACTGCCAATTTCATTCAAATGGAGTTCCTGAAAAAAAGTACACTGCAGAGCTATACTTTCCCTATATTCGTTACAATTTTTCTGGTAATTTCCTTCCTATTAGTATCAGTTGGTGAAAGATAGTAGTTTGTAACACAAGGTTCCTAGAAATTTATTGTTGATTTGTTCCTTGCAGTTGCACAGCTTTCCTAAATGTTTTCCTTTTCGGGGTGTTCAGAGAACCAAGCCCTAGCATTTTGAGGTTTTTTTGCTTGCTTCGTGGTGTTGGTTCTGTATTAATAAATTTCTAACATCGTCGGAAGTGAAAAGCTACCATAAAATCCTTTCCCTTAGAGTGAACTGTTTTTTAAACTGCCAGAAAGCATTCTTCATGGAGTTCTAATTAAGAGTGGTGGTCAAATCATGTGTGAGTAAAAGGTGTCACAACTCAAACGTGAACTTCGTACGGGAGGGGCTGGAGTGCTGTCTTAATAATCCGTATCAACTAGTCTCTCAAACACCGCAAAAACTAAACAGCCGCTATGATCCAGGTGAGTGTTGATTGGCACTTCTGTGCTGCTTGCTTCAAGGTTCACCTGAACGTGCCTCTTATATATGTATATATCTCTACACCCTCAAGCTTTTGAATCTGCAGAGGTTGAATTATTGTTGCGTATTGCTTTTACTTTGTTTTAATATATTCTCAGTATATTTGTCCTTGGCACTCTACTCTGAAGGTGTAGCGTTTATACAGCATGTATCCTATTGATCAGATCTTGGTTTCCAGCACTTTTTTTGTTCCGTTTGCACTATGAAGTCGAAGACGCGTCTGTCCTCTTTTTCTTCCTGACAATGAAATCCTCACATATTGACTTCTGTTCTGATTGCTCATACGAGAAAACGCTGCGTGGAAAAATGACATTATTTCTCATGAGCTCCAAAGATTTCCAGGCCAGAATCAATAGTTAGTTTTCATCCTCATTCGCCAAATTAGAATTACTGGTCGATTGACATTCAAAGTTTGGCTTCTAATACAGCAATGCTTTTTCCAGTTGGTGTTATGGTCCGTCATAGTAGGTTATTTGGTCTTGAAAATGAGGAATCACTGTTTCATAGTTTGACTGCGAGGTAGAAGGACTTAAGAGCCAATTGCTTGGTTTGCCATTCGGTCACAGATTTAGTAAGAAAGAAAGCTAGTAAGAAATTCCGTCGAAATTGAGAAATTGGTTCGAAACTTCTGAACCAACCAAATCCTTCATCCTTTCGTGGTCGATTAGTTGGTACCACTCTTGCCTGGGAGATTAGAAACGCAGATTTGATAAATCGGCTCTACCCCACAAGTCACTGAATGGGCTAGCTCCGTGTTCGTAAACCCCAAATGATTCTGAGTGAAGTGAGTGCGCGGTGCATCCCAAGCTAACTTACTAATGCCAAAATTTTCTAACTTTATCCCTTACTTAATCACATGCGAGTCAGTCTCTCGCGATACCCTATAGAAAAAAAAAACTAAAAAAAAAACAAAAACGGTATGAGATAATTGATCGGATGATTGCGAATTGGTCATTTGTACTCTTGCAATCTATTTCAATCAGGATACTAACACTTATTGATACTGCACTTAGTGGTTAGAAGCAACTAGATACAAGTCAGATTTTAGATATGCCTCTAACTATAAGTTCTTTTATTATATCTACCAAGCAGAGAACAAATCGTTCTACTCACTCCCTGATGCAGCGTGTCCGTTCTGTCTTGCGATAAGCGAAGGATGTCCGGAATACGTTTTTAGCCGTGACTTTTGACGCCTTTTTAAAGTAACTCAAACTATTTTCTCCGTCTAAAAGAACCGTAAAGTCGCGCCATTGTCTTTGTACAATGTAGGATGGTTGTGCGGTAAAGCACGAAATGGAACTGTTTGTTTCTGGTCCCTCCGTTCTCATCTTTGAGGGGAAAATTTCAACTTTCAATGTAGCGGCAAAAATCAATTCCTTTTTTCTCTGAAAATGAAGGGTGATTTCTCATTAGCGTTCTTTGTGGGAAGTGAGAGCAAAAAATTCAAAGTCTTACTTTACGTACCTTGTTTGCAAACAAGGATTCCTAATTATTTTTGAACTCCGCCAGGTAGCAGTACGCATATAATTAGTGCTCATTAAAACTAGGATCAACCATAAATGATGTGTTGACTGCACTACTTATTTGGTGACGTGCTTCTGTGATGAATTGGTGCTCGAAAACAGTAGAATTAAGTAGGATTAGACGAATACAGTTCTGTTAGTTAAGAGGTTAGTTATATAACCACCTTTCTTCTGTGCACTTGCTTTGCAATGATCCATAAACTTTAGTCATAAGCTCCATTTTTGGAGAAAGAGCCTGGTTTCTCTTGAAAAGCTCGTAAGTTTGTTTTTGACAGCTCATCGGAGTCTTGTCATGCAAGTGTGCAATCCTGCAAAGTCCTAGAATAAACGAAAATCTCAATGCCCTGTACTTGGAGGCGAAACGTGGATCCCGAATGCTTGAGATCTCAGCAATCTCTTAATTTGCAATCCCTTGAATTTTGATCCACAAAGTTAGACCTTGGTGATCAGCAGCGAAGGTCTGTCTGGTGCACTGTTGATCTTCTAAGATGAAATGAATCAAAACCGAACGCTCTTTTTAACTGTTTGAAAAGCAAAAACACAGATCAAATCGACGCTAGGATCGTTTTTCGAGCAGCGCCAACTCTCATAATTAAAACGCTTTTAGCATTAAATAATGCAAATGCACCCTCCTCTATCCTCCATTTTTTTCAATTTTGTGAAATTTCTTCTGCGCACAAGTCGACTTATCTGAGCGACGGCGGACGCTCATTTGACGCACGAGGCTGTCAAGTATTCAATGCATGAAACATCAGACAGAATCACCGAATTCTGTCATGCAGTAAAGTTAGCGGCATCTTTGGAAATCACACACGAACTTAAGCAGGCATATGATGCTCGATCTCGTTTTCAAAGTATTCTACTAGGTATTCTCTTTGGACTTCCTTTCTTCACCTTTCTTAGAGAATAAAATTCAGCTACAGAGTTTCTTGTAACACCATTGCATTCCTTTAGAAAACAGTTTAGTTTTATTAAGTTTTGTTTTTAAGTAAGCAGAGAAATCTACACTCTGGTTTTGAACTTTCCTGCATGGGTTTTGAATTTGATGAGAATTCTATTACGTCGCAGTGTCTCCGTGTTTATGTCATTAGATGTCCATATGGAAACAGCGACAAGGGAATCTTCTGAAATTGTGCATTTAATACTTTGTCTTCATTATTTATTTCCCATTTGCTCCGATATTAGCAATGTTTTAAAGCTCTCGTTAGGACCCCTTAACTCCAAGCACTTTAACCTCTTTCCTTCATTTCGTTAAAAATCGATTTTGCTGCCCTCTTTCTTGTCCGCTTAACTGACATCTCTGTTTTTGTTACAGCTGTATATTAACTTTAACTATGTTCTCAAAGCGTATAGAACTCTGAGAAATCCGCCAAAATTCGAAAGCAGTTGTAGATTCTCACCGCATTATTTCGTGATGCACTGCATGCTGACGATAGCGGCGACCATCTGTTGTTTTTCTTGAATGCACCTTCAATCTATTGTGAATATCTCTCATTGACGAAAGCATTATACCCTTGTTTTCCCACAGTTAATGTCATAATTTCCGGCATTTTTTATTTTGCACGAATTTTTTAGAATCAATCGATTTCGGTGTTGCGCGAATTGATATGGAATACAATATCTTTCTAAATTTTTTCGTTTCTTGTTTGGTTTTATTTTTGTCTTCAGCTCTGCTAATTTCCAATCAATATTTATTTATTTATTTATTCAAACACCTGCAGGTGTGCCATAAAACAGAGAAAAAAGAACAAGATGGAACAGAGTTCACTAGAATTTCGCCTGAATTTTACACAACAAGGCTGTCCCTTTAAAGCATGAGGAGTGGTGGGTTGGCAGGTCATTCTCCTACAGAGGGTAAGAAATCCTCACGCGAGATCCTTTTCCCAGATCCAGAACGCTACGGTAGATAATCGGATACCAGGGTTTGGGTGACCAACTTAATCTCGAACGGAGGAATCCGTACGGGACCCTGGGCGAACGGGTGGGGGGAATTCAAGCGCAAGGGCTCACCAACTTTGCTATCCTTGAACGGTTTTCCACCACCAGGAGAGAATAAGGACCAACTGCAGGGACGAATTGAAAAGGAGCATATCAAGGCAGGATTCCAGTTAGCTAGTGTCATAATGAACAACAGGAAAGGAGGAACCAAAACTATGAGCTAAAAACAGATATCAATCCAATGCTTATTGTGGTCGCTTGTTAGAGGAGGAACTTGCTCCATGTCTCTGAAACAATGAGATTTTAGGCCTCCCTCATACCTAGAATAGGTAGAACATTTAATTTGGATAGCCTGTTTTTGAATATCTTCGAGTTTGGACTAGACATAATTTCAGCTGGAAGTAGATTAATCGAACGCGCAACTCTGCAGAAAAAAAGGAGTTAAACATAGTTGAGAAGAGTTTTCGTCTGAGTTTAGAGTAGTGCAAATTGAAGCTTCCTGTTCTCCCGCTTGTTGGACGGAAAATCCAATAGTTGAGTTGCTTTATGAACCTCGGCATGTTGAATTTTATTTGGTTTGTAAGCTGTCACGAGGTTGTTAACAAATTTATTGGCTAAGTTTGGCTTGCCTTGGCGAAAGGGCGATTTATTACAATTCAACGACCAACCTCCACAACGATAGCTCCACGCCTACTATAATTTGCGACTACACTGATGCTCACCTTTGGAGACGCCTAGTGGACCGCTGACGTCGATCCGGGGCGAATGGTTCGATGTTTGGATCGGCAACCATTGAGATTGGGGGTGGTTTCGACATTCACCCTTCCCGGTCATTTTAAGGGTTTTCTTTTTTTTGCGGATAAAAAAAAATAAAAAAAATTTTTTAAAAAAATTTTTTTTTTTTTAGATTTGGACTTTAAATGGGGTGTTTGTGTTTTGGGCCCTAGGTGTTCTGTACCTTTTTGCCGTCGTGTTTTGTGCGGGCGGGGCCGTTCGTGAGTTGGCAGAAATCAGGTAGTTACCCGGATCCAAGTCTCCTGTACCTGTGGGACAAATAATAAGTTGGTGTTGTAAGGGTTAAAATAAATTGGTTTAATTGTTCGGGGTTTTAAGGGGCTATCAGTTTTCAGACACCGCCTTGGCGCGCTTCGGAGGAGGAGGGGGATTTTATTGTGGTGGGTTTGCCGTGTGTTTTGGTTGCGTTCAGACGTCGGACTAACATTCGAAAGATTTCGTGGCCAAGTTAATGGTTTTTCTCTAGGTCACTCAACGGTCTTGCCGTGCGGATTAGGCTTTTTTATGAAATGGATGAGCAGAAGAAAATGACCAGATGTTTTTGTTACTGGGCTTCGTACCATTGTTTGGTCGTACCGTTTGAGATGCAACCTGGATGTTGAGGAGCGTTGCCTGTGGTTTTCGGCAGTTTTTGTGTTCGGACGTCGGTTCACAGCCAGACATTTGTCTCTCCGCTTGGGGGCGCAATGACAAAACAATCGTATGGAGGTAGACAATGGGTAGAAGGTGCTTCATTTTGACCATAAATGAAATAGAGGTGGGAGCAATCTCTGCCCATAGCTAAAAGTGTGAAATTCCGGATCTAAAGATATTGGGTCTTGAGAAGAACCATCATTGGGAGATTGACATCGTGTATTGTGGTTTTATGTTTTTTTTGGGTTCGACATAGCCTGTATCGCGAGTTTGTACTTCGTTCGGGCTTCGCGTAAAGTCCATGCCGCTCTTGTCGGGTGGAGCTGTGTCGGGTTTGCGTCGGACTGGATGCTTGATACTTGTCAGCTTGGATGCTCCGTTTCGGTCGTTGAATACCACCGACATTTGAACGTCATTGTTGGATCGTTTATACGTCTCTGCCCCGATTATTTGCACAGGTGATCGGGCTGCTTGAGTCCGGGGTATCTCCGTTTCTGCCGACTGTGGCGGGTTGGTGAAACGGACGACGCTGATGTCCGCATCAAGAGCACGGGGAGAATAGGTTCGGGATGGCACCTTTGGTGCCTGACCAAACACGCGGGCCGATTTTGAATTGGGTCCAATCTTGGCGCGAACTAAACGTTGGCTCGAAATCGCGGGGTTTGGTCGGCCAAGGACTAAAATGAACCGCGGGTGTGTCTTCGTCGGGAGCGCTCCGATGGTTTGTGCGGTGCTGCCTGCCTCGTGGGGTTGGTGGGGTGTGCTTGTGTTGGGGCGTGGGTGTTGTTGTGGGTGGTGTTTGTTGTGTTGTGCCTTTTGGTCTGGTTATAATTTTTTAACCGGAGGAAAATCCAATACTTGCTTGCCTTTATCTTAACTTCCATTCGTAGGATTCGAAAACCCAAAACTAAATCGTTCACTACTCGTACTTCAAACTCTTTAATTTCAGCGCGTTGAGTCGAATTTCATAGGAGGGAAGTGTGTCAGGGTAACCCGGATTGGGAAAACATCTATAATAAACCAGCCTAGTGAAAATTTGTTGTACTTTCTCTAACTTCTTGATGTCCTTTTTCAAGAATGGACTCCAGACTGGAGTAGCGCATTCTAGATGTGGCAAAACGTATGTCTTGTAAAGAAATATTAGTAAATCAGGGTCCTTTACGTGCACGCTCCTCATTATTATGAAAATAGACGATAGCGCTTTTTTAGTGACAAGGTCAAAATGAGTGGAAAAGTCGAACGATTTATCAATTATTACCCCAAGGTCTCGAACTTGCTCTTGATATTGAATAGGTGTTGAATTGCAGAAGTAGGGAATCTGAGGAGCTTCTCCGAAATGCAAAGCTACTGTTTTCGAAAGATTTAAAGGTAGATCCCATTTCCTTGACCATGATACCCTTTTCTGGATTGCTAGCGAAATCGTGTTGTGGGCGAAAGTTTGCTCATTAGGTTGATACGAAAAATATTTTTTGATGTCGTCCGCGAACATTTGAACTTTCATGTCAGGATGAGTTTTCAAATAGCTGGGAAGGTCAGCAGTGTACACGAGGAAAAGGAGCGGCGAGAGTGCACTGCCTTGCGGAACGCCGGTTTGCAATGTATAACGCTTGGAGTAACTGTTATGGACCTTTACAGTCATGTGTCGTTCTTGAAGATACGATTTCAACCAACTGACCAACTGTCCGCGAACTCCATAGTTTTCGAGTTTGAAGAGAAGCTTTTTATGGTTTACCATGTCAAACGCTTTAGACAGGTCGAATAATATTACATCAACTGACTTCCCTTTGTTTACCTCGGTTATCCAATCATAGACCGAATCGGACAGTAGTGAAGTAGTGGAGGATCCAGATTGGAAGCCATGTTGTTCGAAAGGAATGACATTTCTTGATGATAGCTACTCGTTTAGTTTTTCTTTGATTATCTTTTCCAAAACTTTGCTTGCGGAGGATACAATACTGATGGGGCGAAAGTTCGAGAGAGCGTTAGAATTGCTTTTTTTGGGTATTGCGGTAATAAGTGCCTCTTTCCAAATGTTAGGAACTTCACTGAAGATAAGCGACGCATTAAAAATATGAGCAAGAGGAAGACACAAAACATCTGCACATTTTTGGTAAACTATCTGGGGAATACCATCGTAGGGACGCGTAAACGAAGGATTTAAACGTTTTAGAACGGTAAGAACTTCATTTGGATAGATGACAAAGTCGAAGGACCTTTGAGGAATCTGAGTGACAGAGGAATCAGTAGTTGGCAATGGAAGATTATGACTTCTTTCATTCAGTTTTAATGAGTAGTTAGAACCGAAGAGTTCAGCAAGTGCGTTAGCTCTTTCGAGATCGGTTTTGATCAAATTCCCATTGTCAGTCCTCAACACAGGCAGTTTTTGTGCTTGTTTAATTCTTTTAGCGAGGAAGTTATGAAACTTTTTCATACATGTTTTCGACAAACGCCGCTCATGATATGCAAGGTATTTTTTCATGTGATAGTCAAGATCAGCGCAAATTTTTCTATAGAGAGCGTTGTTCAAAGGGTTATCAAGTTGGTAGAAGAGTCGATTCTTTTGGTCAAATAGATTTCGTAAATGCAAAGGATAAGTAGGTACATAATTTTTGTTAAACTTCAGCGGGACAAACTTGGCTAAAGTATCGTACATCACTAGGCAAAAGCGGCGATCATTTCTGCAACCGACTGATAGTTGTCGAAAACTTCCAGCCCAGTCTACACGAGCGAAAAATTTACGTAACTCGGAATAGTTTACGCGACTGAAATCTGGCAAGGGCAGATAGAGGAGTTGATCAGTATTAAAGTCGAACTTGAAAGAAACAACATTATGATCAGAATTGGCAAAGGGAGGCAAAATTTCGATATCACTGATACTAGATCTGGAAGAAAGAACGAGGTCGAGAATGGAACGTAAACGAGTGGGAGCATGAATGTTTTGGGCTAGATTACAACTTTCCAATAAAGCTTTGAAGCGTTTAGTAGTGGAATTACTATGTTTCTTCATGTCAACATTGAAGTCTCCCACAATTATGATTTTAGGAGACGAAAGGCAGAGTTCAAAAATAGAATCAAACAAGGTATCATCATCAGTCAATATTCACGAAAAAGATTTTTTTTTTGGCAGGGCTTTGCTCTTCTTCCCGGGTTTTACACAAAGTTTGAGCTTGATGGTTAGATATTCGTAGCTATACGTATTTTGATTTTCTGAAAATCGAAATATCGGGGAATTTCTTCTTTGCAAGGTAACATGTTGACGTACTAGCGTCACAAAGATCTTGTCTGTTTCCCCATTCTAACGCATATAAAGCTGGAAACTTTTTAACACATCACTACTTTCAACGGCGTATGTGCTGTGGCTTCGAAAAATTAATTGGGATTTTCTTATACTTGTGTGAAAAAAATGGGACACGTGGGAAAAATGAAAGTCAAATCATGCACAGTAAGAATAACCTTTCTTTACAAGGACGAGGAATTGTAGTGTTTTAGGTACGGTGATGTTTTTATCTGTAATTTGGGATTTAGGATCCCGGTATATTATCAAAGCGACCGCAGTGAACTTGCTAATTTTTATTCGCATATAAATAAACCAGTCTGAACGTCCGGCTAAAGCCGGACGTCAGACCTTCTGTGGTGTTTCTTCTGCTCGCCACACACTATTCAATGAAAATTAATAGTAGTGGCATTTTCAGCAAAGTAGGAATTGTGCTTTTCTAACAACGCCTTCTTCTTTCTTCTTTTTCAAAAATTTAGGCGAAAGACTTCTTAGTTTTCTTTCATTTCGCGTCGTTTCTGCATTTGAAGAACATCCAAACTTCAGCTTCAAACATTTCTTCGGTAGCAACATAATTTCGACACAATTTGAAAGTGATACCCTAAGCATGGCTTTTCTTCGTGTTTTCCCCCATCAGCTATCACAGAATAAAAGAACATGGAAGGACATCATTGTACTGATAAAGATAACGTTCCACGACAGATCACGCAAACTGTTTACTACTATTTAAGGGACCGGTTTCGTTCGTGTTTTCACTTTGTGAGGAAGGCATGCTACTAAACTGAGGCAAACGTGCAAGGAAATAGAGATGCGGAGGAGTCATAGAAGTGAAGCGCAGTGCGGGCAGCGGCACCGGCTATGAAACGGTTGCATTCACTCATTCATCTTTCGCGACATGCACACGAAATTACTGCGCGATTGCACTATGACGCAGCCCTCCCACGTCGTTGGACCCGTCGCACCCCATTTTACCCCCTTTTGGCGGCGGTGCACCAACCCGACGCCGGTGGACCCGTCGCACCCCATTTTACCCCCTTTTGGCGGCGGTGCACCAACCCGACGCCGGTGGACCCGTCGCACCCCCCTTTTCAAATTTCTTGACTGACACACACACACCCACACACACACCCACACACACACACACACACACACACACACACACACACACACACACACACACACAAAAAAAAACACACACACACACACACACACACCCACACACACACACGTGACAAAATAAGCCCGTTATTATATATCATGACCAGGGGGTGATAGGGTAAGATCGTGCGTCCTATTCCCTCGTAAGATGTTGCTCCTTATTCTTATGTGTATCGCTTCTTGCATTACTGGACTGGAAAATTAATTAATTAAGACTTGGAAAAGTACTTCGTTAACTAATTGTTTGTTAACACGTGTGAGACGTTCAGAACCAGCATTCTTAATTTTACTGTTTCTATTCAGTAGCGCAGTTTCATCCACGCTCAACCGATTTTACTTGAACTCTCGACTTCACCTCTGGAGGGTAAAAGCACTGACTTCATGCATCGCCTGGCTCTCGCAGGGCAACACGCGTAAAATCTGAGTGATTCAGAATTAGCGCATCGTAAACGAATTGACCCGCCTGAGACCTCTGGAAACTATGGTATTCCGACCGAGGACTTGAAGAGGAGTTTAAAATGAAATTGGCTTCGTTCACCTCCCCAAACTACCTACTACCAATTTAAACACAGTAGGGCATGATTTCTTCAGTGGCTAAGATTAAAAAGTAGTAACTGAAAGTAGCATTTGATTTCTGACAAAATTCCAAACAGGTATTTTTCATGATCGAATTCCTGCTGTTCCATTAGCAATTGATGTGGTGGCTTCGGAAATAGATCGTAATTAGACCTGCGATGGAATGGTTCTTATGGCTACATTCCAGATGAACACACTATGTGTGGGTTGAGTGACCTGGTGTCAAGCTGTCTTTCTAAGGCAAGTGGTAGCGGCAATCGCTTGAGCACTGCTCAACAACCGCAACCATTTCTAAGAGCAAGTCTTTTCACTGGGATTCCGCCTACGATTCGCTTTTACACCAAAGGAACAAAAGGTAGGTTCTTCTTTTTCTTTTCCTTTTTTTCGTGGTTTTTTGGTTTTGTAAAAGCTGGTTTTGGAGTTTTTCAGTTTTTTTTTAAAATTTTCTATAGTGCGGTGATTTACGGTTGTAATAATTGATATCGATCAAAATTCAAGACTACTAGCACTTGTGTCCACTTCCACCAGTTGTGGTTATTAGTTTCAGCTGTGCAGGTTGTTTGCCTAACATATAGTTGTCACTCGCGCTCTGGAAAGAAGTATGTAGTCGTATTCTGAGGACGTAGGTGGCCTTTCAAAAATGTACAATATTTTGCAAAACTTTTTACATATTTCCAGAGATATCGATGTGATTTCATTCGAAATACCGAATATCTCACCATTATCAAGCAGAACACACTTATTATACTTTTTCTTTCATTGTTCTGTCATGCATATCTAGTAATAAATCTTTTCTGTTCATAGCAGATTTTCGCAATTCAAATCAATTTCGCAAAAAAGCAGCTCTTTAGATATTCTTTGGATTTTTTTGCTATATTGGCTATTTGCTATTTTTTGACTACCTCACCACTGATTAAATGAGGAAACTTGTAAAGGATAGCTTCTACTTCTTGACGTGAAATACAATTATCAATCCAAAGAAGTTGTATATGTTTAAAAACAGTAGGAAAATTTCAGTATCGAAGCCTAACAAGAAGATCACGAGTCGTTTGACGTGGTGCCACAACAGTCTTCTCCCAATCGTCATGCGACATTGTCTGGCTGCCAGTCATTTCACGGTAATCTTCGCTTCTTTATTTTTTTTTGTGTAGTGAACACCTGTGTGGCGGTTTACTAACGTCATACTTTACATTCTAGAATTTCTACTTGCGTAATTTTAGAATGTTCCCTTGCAGATAGTTGACGAGTCTCTCTTCTACATCGGATATTGGGGAAGGCATCTAAAAAGTAGTCAGTATCGAGCTTTGAAGCCACATCAAAAAGTGATTTCGCAGTTTATCTTCACAAAAACTCCATAAATGTTTCTTTTTTCGGTGAACCACTACCCGGGAGCATTCCATATTGGACGTAAAGACCGTCTGTGGATGCACATTGAAAAACAACAGCGTCGCTTGGGTGAGAATATCTACGGTATAATGCCGAAGACCTATTTACTGCCTAAGGATTACGAACACATGTGTAACTATCTCGCCGCTTCGCCTGCCAACCATGTGATCATTAAGCCGGTAGTTTATGCTTTCCTTTTCCTTTGAATTTCTTAGATCTACCTAAGTAGGCTATTGCAGCATAGATCTATCTTCAAATCATCAAAGTGAACAGAACAGAGAAAAAGAAATGATGATATCATTCTATTGCACCTGTAACTGAGCATTTTTTCAGCCAGCAAGTGCTCGAGGAACAGGCATAAGCGTCACTCGCAAAGTTAAAGATATACCAGAGAAGACACACCTAGTCGCGCAGCAGTTAGTTTTTATTATAGTTGGCTCATCCCTCTCTGTGTTTTCTTGTGGTCTACGCTTGGAGGTTGATACTTTAAAGCCAGATTCATGTTAATTGTTTGACAATTTCTCGAGCTAAGTACGGTAGAAGCACTAACCAACATTGGTTATAGGAAATGCCGTTCATAGTACATACGATATTTGGTTTCTACTGTTCGGAAAGGCATTTGCCACGTGTGATGGTATTTGTCGTATATTGTTCAGCTACGTTGACCGACCACTAACAATCAACGGCGCTAAGTTCGATCTTCGCCTATATGCCTACGTGCCCTCACTAGAGCCGCTGCGCATTTACATCTACGAGGAAGGCCTTGTGCGATTTGCCAGCGTACCGTGAGTTCCTTACTTGAATTTTTCTTAGTGATATGTTGGTTTATTAATTATGGTCCAAAAATTGAATAAATGATAATGAAAGATGGAAGTGTCGCACCTAGCCAATTCAGAAAATGTTGAGATGTATTCATTGCTTCCCAAAATTTCTGGAACCCTTCAGCAAAATTTGGAAAAGTGGGGAAAACTTTTAGAAATGCTCATTTTGATTACCACATCATATTCATTATTCTGATTACAGTTGTTCTGTTGAACACTTCTTTTTATTGGCCAGCCGTACACTTCTCTTCTTTCAAAATTTAGCTGTTCTGGTGTTTTTCTGTGAGCTAGTGCTGAGTCATCCCAGCCAACGTTTCTCGCGCGCGTAACCAAAGGGCCTTTCGGCGTGGTGTGGGGATTGCCCACTAGTTGTCTTATTTTCCGTGTATATGTGAACTGCAACTGTTCCGAATTGTCTGTTATGTAAATCGAGACAGAGAAGGAAAAGAAGTGAAAAATGACTGACTATTCATAAGTGCGACTGCTTTGAACTGCAGATGATCCTGGCTATGTCGACCTGTTTACGATCCATTTTCGACGTCAAAATCTCCAATTTTCAAACGCAAGAACGAACACAATTTGCTGACGTTGCTCCTTTCCATAAATAAGACCAATCTCTGCTTCGACGGCTTTATGGTCTCAATTAAAAGGAAAAAGAAATAGTATCGCATCCATTATGTCCACTTGACTTATTTAAATATCTTTAAAAGACGTAGTATAATTAGAAAAATCGGTTAACATTCTTCTTGTAGGACAGGAAATTCTCTTGCGAATGATACATTACATTTTGAAAGCATTTTTTATTCATCACCTTGATCACCTTGACTCCCGTTGATCTCCGAACTGGTCGAGCGAGCGCCAGTAATTCTTCCATTTGTTCCGATCGCGTGCCAGAGTAGCCCAGTGGTTCCTCCTTTCGCGTGGGACACGAAGAGCATCATATTTTTCTTTGAAGGACTTCGTGAAGAAATCTGACCATCGGGTCGGCGGTCTTCCTGTAGTGCGGTTAATATCGCGGGGAACCCAGTCGCTCACGGCTCTGGTCCAACGGTTGTCATTAAAGCGCATCGTGTCCGGCCCACCTTATTTTACTTTCCTTGGCAAACGCGGTGGCGTCTCTAATCTTCGATCGCTGACGTAGGAGAGAACTTCGAATCCCGTCCCCCACTTGCGCGAAACGGGATACTCCTAGCATCACTCTCTCAATTGCGCGTTCAATATCGTTCACCGCGTTTTCTTACTGCTTACGAAATGCCCAGGTTTCCGAAGCATAGGTCAAAACAGGAAGTACGATGGTGTTGAAAAGGTGTGCACGGAGCCGGGTGTTCTGGTCTTCTTCACTACATCCTCGATGGTCTTGTACGCTCCCCAAGCCCCTCGTCTCCTCCTGCCCAGCTCGGGGGTCAGGTCGTTCGTCATGTTCAGTTCCCGACCCAGATAAACGTAGCTGGTGCATTCGGATATGTTCGTTCCGTTGAGCGTGAATGGGGCATCAGAGACCCATCCGTTCCGCATGAACAACGCCTTTTGTAGATTCAGCTGAAGACCGATGCATCCACATGTTTCGTCGAATTCGGTCAGCATTCGTTCCGCTAGGTTGATGCTAGGTGTTATCAGTACGATGTCATCAGCAAAGCGCAAATGGTGTAGCTGCCGACCATCAACCTTCACTCCCATGTCGTCCCATTCCAACTTTCGTATTGCGTTCTCGAGGGTTGCTGTGAATATTTTGGGTGAAATTGTATCACCCTGTCAGACCCCCCTCTTCACGTCAATTATGATGTTCTTGTAGAATGGCGAAATGCCGGTCGTGAAGTTACTGTACAACTCTCGAAGTACCTTTATGTACTGAGTAGGGACGCCTTGGTTGTCCAAGGCTTCCACGACCGCTTCCGTCTCAACTGAGTCGAAGGCCTTCTTTAAGTCGATGAAGGTGAGACAGGGCGGCATCTTGTATTCTCGTGATACCTCGATGAGTTTCGAAACAGTGTGAATGTGGTCAATCGTGCTGAATCCTTTTCGAAACCCTGCTTGCTCGCATGGCTGTCCTTCATCCAAGACTTTTTCAATCCTATTAAGGATTACTCTTGTAAAGAGCTTGTAGATGACTGACAGTAAGCAGATTGGACGATAGTTGCCGATGTCATGTAGATCTCCCTTTTTATACAACAACTCGGTCTTGCTGGTTTTCCACTGTTTAGGAACCTTGCATTCCGACAGACAACGTGTAAAGAGCCTCGCCAGGGTGTTGATGAGTACTGGCGGAAGGCTCTTCAGGTGTTCTGGTCTTATTCTGTCGGAACCGGGTGCCGTACGATTTCTTACCGACATGATAGCATGTCGTATTTCGGACGGGAGAATCTCTGGAATGACTTGTCCGTCTTCCCTCAGATGGTGAGGAGGCAAGTGGACATGGCTGTCGAAGAGATCAGAGTAAAAGTCGTAGATGATTTTCTCATTCCCCCTTCTCGATGCAATGACTGTTCCTTTTGAGTTCCGGAGAGCAGTCATCCTCGTCTTGCGAGTGGCGAAGTCTCGACGGGCATAGCGGATGCTTTTCCCCGCCTTTGCAGCTTCAGCCAGCACTTCTGCTCTTCTCTCTTTAAGGTCTTCCTTTATCGCCTCTCTGCAAAGCCTTGCGAGCTCGGACGTGAGTTCTTGGTTCCCTTCGGCTCGTGCAGCTCCACGCTGGCGTATCAGCTCAAGAGTTTCAAGAGACAGGAGCCTTTTGGTGGTTTTAAAACTCTCAGCCTTCTTCGCGCAGTCGTGAAGGTGTTCAACGAGCCGGTCATATTCCTAGTCGATGTTGTCCATTGCAGAATCTTCCCAAAAGCCAGCTAGTGCAGCGAAGAGATCTCAATTGATGGTAGTCCTGGGATTTCTCTCCCTGAACTTGGCGGCTTTCTCTGCTCTCTTTGTGAAGGAAAATCTTCCTCGGAGGAGGCGATGGTCCGATCCCATATAGAACTTTGGTACAACAGCGACGTCCGTCAGGCAGAACCTTTTATTGACGATGATGTGGTCTATTTCATTACGGCACCCTCCACCGGGTGACTCCCACGTCCAGCGTAGAGAGGAGGGCTTCTGGAATTGCGAGTTCCCATGGATGGTCTCAGTCGTCATAATGAACTCGGAAAGCTTCTCCCCCTGGTCATTCCATTGTAGGCCGTGGGTCCCGATGTGAAGTTCCTCCGGCGTTCTTCTTAGGCCAACATTGGCGTTGAAATCGCCAATTATGACCTTGTGGAAGGCCTTCTCGATAGAACTTCTCCATATAGAAAGCTTCGACTTCTTCTTCGCAGCTTGATGTTGAAGCGTAAGCGACGAAGATAGTCAAAGCTGGTGTTGGGCGACATCTTTTCATCCGCAGACGTCCGATTCGGGTCGTAAGTTGTTCGAAAGAGTCGATGTTTTTTGCCATACTCGTGTTGATGAGGATGCCAACTCCACAAACACCTCTACTGTCGCATGTTCTTAAGAACAGTTCTTCTCCAGTTTCATATACGGCGTTGAGAAGGTGACGCCGTCTCGTCTCGGTCAGTCCGATGACGTCGTACTTGATCTTCTTAGCTTGCATCATCAGATCTTCGATGGCCGCTTCCGATGCAAGCGTACGTGCGTTATAAGTACAGATCGCCATCCTAGTCCTTTTCCGTTTTGGTAGCCTACATGACTCCTGCAACCCCGTACTACCTGGCGCTACCGTACCAGGGTTTCCTCCGGAATCAGGAGACTCTTTTCTATTACTGTGTTTTGCGTAAAAAATTTTAAAACCCATGGGCAGTTTGCAAGCCTCTAGTCCCATGAGCTTCTGGGAGAAGTTCCGTTCTCCCGGAGTGGACATGTGGAGCTTATTTGTTGGAGGCGACTCCACACCGCCTCCCATGCACCTCCCAGTCACTTGATTGCAGGCTTTTGGCCGGACCGACGTGCGGGATACAAGGATGTCATGAGTCAGTCCTGGCTCAGCAGAAACAGGGAGTCCATCCCTTGAATCCACCTGCGTCTCTGGGCAAGCACAAGGTCGCTTTTGGTCCGCGATTAGCCCCCTATCCGCCAGCCGGGGACGCGCCACGTAGCCTCGCGACTAACCGGCTGTGATCCCTCTAGTGAGGGAGATCCGTGGTCTATTCATACGCACATTTTTCACCTCTATAAAAACTCTCTATGCTTATTGCTCAATCTTATAGCTTTGGCAGGAGTTTACTTTCCTGGTGTTATATTACCTTCACTCGCTTTTTTTTTCAAAGATTTGCACCTTTGATTTTCTGTAAAGTTTATTTTTCCATACGTTTATTCATACCTACTTTTCTAAAAGTTCTTTCAGGTACTCGAAATGTGTTTCCACTGTCTCCAACAAATACATGCACCTCACTAACTACAGTATCAACAAACTTGCTGAGCAAGACGGAGTGTCCGACTCACCCGTACCGAAATGGCGGATCACTGAACTTTGGCAGTACTTTGAAAATGATGTGCGCTGTCTGATATTCACACTTCCAAAGTATTCATCGAGCTCTCTATTATTTTAGTCTGCATACTTCGTTGTAGGGAATAAACTCAGCGAGAATTCGAGAACGCATAGAAGATGTGATTGTCAAAGCTTTTATCGCCTGTGAGAAACCTATCCGAGAACACATGGTCCGACATATCCAGCATGGGTTTGTTGCCTGTTTCTGTTTGTTTGTGATCAATCTTTTCTACCTAACATTTTTCCAAAATCGTTTGATGTTTAGCTTTATTTGTCATGAATTGTTTGGAGTGGACATATTGCTCGACGAAGATCTTAAACCATGGCTTCTGGAGGTAAGAATAACTTTCTTAACTTTCACATTTTGATAATTCAATACAATCAGGACGTGTAAGCCAGCAATGACATTAAGAAAAGCAGTTAAGTCGAAGATATAATATGGAAAAATTTGAAGAAAAGGAAGAATGAGAAAAAGGAGAAAGTTAAAGGAAAGTGGAGATCTCAACAAAAAGAAATAACACGCTTAAGTTGGATTATTTTTTAGCTATCAGCTAGAACTGCTAGATTTGCTGCTAGAACGAAGTGAAAAAATTAAAGTATTAAGTGAAGAGATAATAGAAATTGTTCAATGACATGAGGTATTGAAGTCAATACATAGAGGGGTGGGACCCTCCATGCGACTATTTAGAATGAAAAGTGCCAACAACCGCCACCAAATTTTGCATTTGCTGAATTATTTCTATCATCACACAAACAAAGAGTGAAGGTTGCGAACATTCTATCAAGCCTGTCTTTTGTATTAATAACCAAGGGGAAAGAAAACTTTGTAACCACTATGATGCGTTTGTTTCATCGTTGAACAAAATTAAAATGAAACGGGAATGTTGATAGCTTTTACAATTATTTAAACCCAAGCACTAAAAACATTCCCAAATAGTCCAGTGATTCTCAAGATAAAAAGGACAATAGACCACATCACAGTGGGATCAATATTATACGAGCACGGACGGCGTCGCGCACCATGATGTTCCAGAATAACTTGAGACTGCGTTTTACGAAATTGGCATTGGGATTTCTTCACGAGTGTATGGGGATGGGGTTCACGGGTATGAGCGTGATTGCATTCAATTCTCCCCAGTAATCCAAAAAGGAGTGTGTTATATCGGCGTTCGGGAAGTATCTGCCGAAAATTTCGCAGTAGCGCAGATTTTTTGAAATGTTCTGCAAGTTCCCGTTTTAAATGTGTTATATAAGGACACTACCGCTTGTATACAAATAACATATCTGGCTCCCTCTTCCTTGCCTATTTCATCCTATAATGTCCGGACATTCCACCCATATTCGACACGTACTCCTTTGCGAGTTTGAATGTGGCCACCCCGCTGCTGAAGCCTATCGAAACTTAAGTCAAGTATTCGGCACTGAAGCCCCTTCTGAGCGGTCTGTGCGCAGCTGGTTCCAGCTCTTCAAAGCCGGAAACAAGAAACTCGAAGATGAGCCTCGTTCTGGTCGACGGACTGCAATATCGTTCGACTGAAGAATCTGGCGGAGCAGCATCTATATGAAGGTGTGCGGTATTTTGCTGCCAGTCTTGGCTGTTCGCTGTCCACCTCGCTCTTGGCGCTCAAGCCATGGTCAGAACCTTACTGAGTTATTTAATAAACGCCGATGGAGAGTTTTTCCTTATCTGCTAGCTCACTTGAACTTGGTCCTCTAGATCGAACCACTTACCAAAAGATACATCTCAGAACTTTTCTTGCCAATATAAATAAATTAATAATTTCGTCTATAAGATAAGATTGCAGTCTATTTTCCTAATCAAGAATTCTTTTGAAAACTTTTAAAGAACAAATTCCTTTCGTTACTAACCAGAGAGCCTATTATTTTGTTTTCTTTTCTTTGTGTTTGTAGGGGAGCTGGAATTTTTTTGCAGGTCAACATTTCACCGTCATTGCATTCTGGTACTCCTTTGGACGTCTCTGTAAAAGCGCCTTTAGCAAAAGATGTACTCAACATGGCTGGGATTTGTGTACCTCCAAGGTGCGGAAAACTATAATTTCTTTGAATGCGTTTAAAGTTGTGAACATATTGAAACCTTGTTTGCGTCTTCATTTTGAATTTTTTGCAGTCCTGATGAAATGAGTACGGCTGACTACAGCACAAAGCCACGAAATTGGCCAAAGGAGGAGGAGCATGTGCAGGTTCTTTTTTCATTTGAATGGGAGAAGAAGTAGTGGTTGGAACTTAAAAAAAAAACTCTTCTCGCCTAGGTTTGTTCCTATTCATCACTTTGGCCCAAAATCTATCAATTGCGATTGCAATTCTTCTTGTTCTTGAATTCGGAGGCTCTTTCTTCTTCAGTAAATTATTCTATTTTTGTTTTCCTTTCACTCAAATGTTTCTTTCCCTTTCTTCCTTTGTATTTCCGTATCTTTCGCTACGGGAAGCACAGTTATCTCACTATTTGTGTATTTATAAGAAATCGTACTTATAGCTAAAAGTAGATGCTAACTTCAGTCGAGTAGAACAATGTGACATTGTTCGCTACCTTATAACGAATATGATACTTGAAAAAAAATTGCTGAACAGTGATTTTTTTTCTCTAATGTTGTCAAAACCTATTTCTTGCTTCATAATGGTAGCAGCAACTATAGTATAGCAGCTATTGTTTCAGAAGGAAGCTGCTTGGATTGCAGCGTTTTTGGATGAAGGCCGTTTGAATCGCCGAATTCTGAAAAGATTGACGCAAGAAGACATACGAACATTGGTCGAGTTTGAAGGTTTATGACTCATTTCATTTTAATTTGTCTTCGCTTGATAAGTACGTTTTTCAGATGAATATCGGAGGCGCGGCAATTTCCGTTTAATTTTCCCTACTGCAGATACTGCATATATGCAAAGGTAAGTCCAAAGCCATTTTCATTTTTATTATAGGCGGCACCCATGCTTAAAAGACCTATGTTTTGCATGAATTTATCATAGATTGGGACCCTTGTGATAAGTTCACCTGTCTGTAGATTATATATACGTATATGAGGAACAGAATACTTGTGCTGTAAACTCGCGGTCATCGTTAGCAACTTATCTCCTCGGAAGATTTACGCTACTTTCTTCTCCGGCTCCTGTTCTTTTATATCTTCCTTAATGGTTATAAAACATAGAAGGTGCAGGTGTAATGAAGTAGTCATTGTTTAGTAGCCTTGAAATAACCTTCAAATTGAACTCCTCCATCTCTACACTGAGGTTTCTTCACGAACTGTGCGTTCCTTCCGCTTAAATCCTGTCCTGCTTCTCTTTCCTGCTTCCTTTAATTCCATGAGCGCCGCATTTACTTCACCAGTTTTTCTGAAAAGACAAGGACATTGCATAAGAAGAAATGTTGGAGAATAAATGGAGAATAAAAATGCATGCATCCTACTTTTTTCCGCCTCTCCCCCTTCTTTACTTCAAGTTTGCAGATGCTCTTTTATTCCTTACGTCATTTATCAAGATAGTGATTTTGTTTTCCATTGCAAATATGTTGGCGTATATAGCATAGTCGGTAAAAGGTTCCGCTGCCTGCACGATCGATTAGAGGTTCGAATCCACCCTGTTGCTCACCGGGCCTTTCATATCTCCGGGGTCGATGAATCTGTACCAGAATTGTCTGGGAGGATAAAAACACTGATTTCATACATCGGCTGGTCTCCGCAAGTTATTGCACAGGCTAGTTACGAGTTCGTAAACCTCAAACTATTCTGAATTGAAGTGAACGTGGTGGCGCATCCCAAACACATTGAGTAACGCCAGACACTTTATCCTTTATCCCTCATCATATATTTATAGAATCGCTTTTTCGTACACTCTTTTCAAAGGTCAGAGAGTGGGGGAAGATGTTTGTCGTGCTGCTGTATTTATGCTAGCAACTGGTCAAGGTTCTCATAAATGGAGTATCCGTTTCCTGATCGATCAGACCGATAAAACTTCATTTGTTTCTGTGTTGTCGAAGGTTTTCTCACAGTTGACTGAGGTTAAGACGGCTGGCAAGCATGTTTCCCGTCAAACCTCTATAATCATGGACGCGATGTGGATATGGTTCATGCAAGTGAGACTCTGACGGAATGGCAGAATTGAGGTTGTTTTTGTAGTCTTTAACCTTTCCAGATACAAACTTTTCGTACAGAGGATTTGAAAGGTGTGAAAAAGTGGAATCCAAAGATCCTAATGTCTGGAATTATTTGGTTAGAAAAGACCTGAGTTGTTTTTTGATTTGACATCAGGATGCACCAACATTTGGAATCGCTCGCGTTAACTCGGTTGTGCAAATGCACCCATTCGTCTTAAATTCTCTTTTCGACTGTAATTGTGGGTAATGAAGTGGTCCAAACGGACTTGATTATTGTTACTGAGATGGCTGCTACAGGATCTAAGATCTGAAATAGCATTAGTATGGGTGCCGTCCCTTAATTTTGGTTGTGTGGCAGTAGACACCTCGTAGTTACCCGATTGAACACATTTGGAGCCGTCTATATATGTTTTTCTTGCAGTTATTTTGTACAACCAGTTTACGCGAACCTGATGCTGCAGCAATGGCAAATTGAACAAGAAGCATGTGGTCGTGAAGACGGTATCTCACGCCTTGAATCGCTGTGCCGACAGTGGTTTCTGCGGAAGAGCGAGAGCGACATGGATCGTTAATGATAGTGTTAGTGCTACATGGTATTGCCTCTCATGTATCCCATCGTTGTGAAATTCTGACTTCTCCTGTGCCTTTGAAAAGTCCAGCTGTGTCATTCTGTGATACATCGCATTTTAGCATTTCCTAAAGTTCACTTTTTCAAACCTTTCCGACCAAATAGGTACGAATTTGCCGGTAGAACTCGTTGTCCAGTGCCCTTGAAAGCTTTAGTAGTTGTTCGCACTTGCGTGCGAGTTTTTTTACCTCAGGAATAGGCGGCCTTGTTTGTTTGGAGCTCACTTAGATTATAAACGCGCGCTGCAGTTCTCACTGTCTACTCAAGTGCCTCTCATGGAAAGATCATTGTCCGGAGATCATACCTTTTATGATCCATAGGACTGTTCTTGGACAGAATAATTCTCCTTGCGATGTTGCATATTTACGACTCCAAGTCTGTTCGAGGCGCCTTCTTTTTTGCTACTGTTGAACATAATGTGATTCCTGTAGAAAAGAAATAGTATGCTTGTACATCTAATCCATTTCTTACGTTTTACCTTCTCCCAGAAGTTCATAAAAATAGACACGTGTTCAGTGTTCTGCAGAAAGAGGCTAGTTGTTTCAGCGGACAGTGAAAATTAATGCATGACGAAGATGCTGGCCTTAGCATTTGAAATGGTTAAGGAAATGAAATGGAATATGGTAGATGGGAAGAACACATGTCCTGGTTGTTTTTTGTTTTCCAAGAAATTTCTAGCCACACGAATAAAACATATTGACCAAACAATTCAGCGGCCACTGTGATGAAATTCACCTCAACAAAACTGATCCTTCTGGAAATTTACGCACTGCGTTTATTAGAAATGTTGATTATGAAGAAAATGACAGTTCTGTGAAGCATTATTTTATTTGGGAAAGGAATGGGAGTGAGTGTAGCGCAGTTGGTAAAATGTTTAGCCGCCGCTGTGCGATAGATGGTTCAAGTCCTCCTTGCAGCCAACCAAAGTCTTCATTCTTTTGGGTTCGATGAATCGGTACCAGACATGTATAAAGGATAAAGTGTCTGGCGTTAATCAATCCGCTTGGGATGCGCCCCCACGTTCACTTCAATTCAGAATCGTTTGAGGTTTACGAACTCGTAACTAGCCTGTGCAATGACTTGCGGAGGTCAGCCGATGTGTCACATCAGTGTTTCTATCCTCCCAGACAATTCTGGTGCCACTTTATCGCTACACTACACCCACCCCACTAGACATGTAGAGATGGATAAAAACACAGAATTAATACTTCGACTCTCCTTTGCAAGTCACTATATAGGCTAGTTCCACGTTCGAAAACCTTAAGCGATTCTGAATTGAAGTGAATGCGTTGGCGCATCCAGGAGGATTGATTACGCCAACGTCTGGCAGTTTGTCGTTTATCCTTGAGGAACAAAAGATCCAAAAATTGTCGAAAAATTGTAACGTGAGAAACAGTGCTATTTATGAATTAAAGTGATAAACAAAAATCTAAAAAAAAAACTTCTAATTCTAATAATTCTCTCGGAAAATTGACGATAATGGTTCCCAACAGCCTTCAGACTTCGACTTTTGAAATTTTGTATGTGATGTGTCGACCGTAGATGTGAAACTTCCTTTAAATCGCTTCTTTTGTTTTCTAGTATTTTTAACTTCAGTTTTAAATAAAGTTTACGTTTAACAGTGCAAGTAAAGGAGTAAAAACCCTTCTAAGGAGTAAAATCCACAGGAGTATACCGTTTTGGACACTGCTAGCAGCCGCCTTCGCTGGCCTCTGGCGGTGCTAACGCTGGTAACAGCACGACGACATAACACCCATCCTACGGTTTTCGTCGCATCCCGCAACCCCGCAAGTGATAAGTTTGCAGCAAAATCATAGAAAACCATTATGAAATCGATAACTGCTGGAAGATTTCGTCTGCGAACTAAGTGCAAGTGTGATCCGCATATAAAAACATGATAGGATTATCAGTAACAGTATATAATATACAAGGAGAAACATGATGATTGCCCTAGGCACACCTTGGTTCATCTCGCTCCTCATAATCGCCCACTGCAGCAATGTTGAATGCGTGTTCCTCCCTCCTCTTGATCAAATGTTTTCTGTGAGATTTTATCACATGCTCTAACTCGGAATTCTCTTTTGTGCGATGTACGGTGCAAACATGCGGCGGTTGACAGCACTGTGCAATCGATCGGTTCAATTACCAGCAGACAGGTTTTAGCTCATGTTCACATCGATAAAGTCTATCGATATGATGCAGAACAAACGCTTACGACATCTGGGATTCCCGGGCGTTACTTAAAGGCATCACCCCACAAATCTGAGGTGGTGCAGATTTAAGGTGGAGTATTCGTATACGGGATGGGAGACTATAGAAAGGGGAGTGATTCCGTCCATTTCTTCCTAATTGCCGTAAAAAACGGCCCGGAAGATACGGCTTCAGGCGTTCTGGCGCACTGTTTTCTACAGGGAGTTCGACTGGAGCGCGCCTGCCTTGTGCGGCGCCGCATCTTCCGGGCCCTTTTTTACGGTAATTAGGAAGAAATGGACGGAATCACCCCCTTCTCGTAGTCTCCCATCCCGTATACGAATACTCCACCTGAACTCTGCACCACCTCAGATTCGTGGGGTGATGTCTTTAACTGGCTAGATTGGATGGGATGGTATGCTTTCCACGTGATATGGCAGTAGACGTAAGCGGGCGTAGCGTGGTTGGTAAGAGGGTCTGCTGTGAGTGCATGCCTGATCGATGGTTCGAGACCGCCCTAGCGCAAGCCAAACCTTTAATTTTTCAGGGGTCGAAAGATTGGCGCCATACTTGTCTGGAAAGATAAAACACTGATTTGACAACGGCTCACTCCGGCAAGTCATTGTAAGGCTGAACACGTATTCATGAACCTCAGACGATACTGAGATGAATTGAGTGGAGCGTGTAGGCGTTTATCCGTCGTCCTTCATTGTCGTAAGAGTTTGATTTACTCCAGTTTCCAAGTTTGAGGTGCTGGGAATTCGCGTCGGACGTACAGTTTTGCGTTTTGTGTTAATACGGAGTGGCACAGGAAAACGAGAAAATTCGAAGTTACTTCAAAAAGCGTAAGGAAAATGAATTTACAAGTTCTATTGTTGGAAACAAAAAAGTAAAACATGTTATTAAGTGTTCTAACAAAAATTCAATTCCTAAAAACAAATTATGTAAGATGATGGCCATTTTAACGTTCGGGGTGAACTACTTCCATTTTTTGTGGAGTTCATTGAGCATGTTGGAACCGAGGTGGACTCTTTTTTTAGAGCAAAAACTTCTCAAAAATTTTCAATTCATGTAATGCGTGGCGTGGCAACTTGGAACGATGATATGACGTCCTAAAGAGTAATGGCTTCGGGGCTTCCGAGGATTGAACAGCAGCCGCACTATCATTTTTGTAAAATGACTTTGGACGAATGCTTGTGGACATTGTGAATCGATCTAGTGGTTCATGCTTACTAAGTGGCAAGTAGTTGTGTACTGAAGGTGCCACCCCACCTGTCTACCAACTCCTCCAGCTGCCACCACTACGTTCAAAGCTAACCGTTTCTCTGTGCCACCCTGTAGATTGCTGTTACCACTTTTTCTTCTATAGAATGCCGTTGGGAAACTTCTCCTGTTCCAGGTTATGAACTTTTCGAACTGATCTAATACCAGTAAAAGAAGAATGATGGTTTAGGCGTGCAAATTAGCAATGTAATTGCAACCAATTGCAATTCGCAAGCAACCATACCGCTTGACTCTAGAAATGTATTGGCAGTTCATTCTAGAATTAACGGATGGAGCTACGCAGTAATACCCTTTTATGACAAGTTGAAGATGTGCGCTAAGACTAGGAGCAGCTCTCTGTTGTTCCTTTTTCGTCGAGCCTTGTTTCTGTTCGAAGTCAACTTCTCGCGATTTGCAATCATGGGATTTCTTCTCTGATCATAACGATACGACTGTTTAAACAATATGGATCGCTTCCTATAACTATCGAACTCCTCAACAGTATAGGACGCGAATAAATCTTTTTTTAACTTTCACAAAATGGGAGCATAGTAATGCAAGGAGAACATGCTTCATGTGTGGTCGATATCACGAGTAACAGCACCCATGTACTAGTCTTCAGAAGTGATTCCGGTTCAAGAGTACTTTTCATGAAAAGGAAGTCATTCACAGCCACACAACTAAGACTAATTCCAAAGGCAATTTCTTTTTTTCTTTGTATAAGAGGCAAACAGCTACTTTTTCCCCTTACTCCAAATTTTGTTTGCTCACCTGCTAATTTTGAGGACTTACGTGACAGTCTCATACATTAGATTTCATGAATAGATGTAGGGTATTTTTAAAACTATTCTCCCGGAAAATTCCCCACAGTCACTGAAAGTTTGAAAATCAGCAAATCAGATGGAGCAGAAACACAAGGTTTTTTGAAGCTTATTTCTGACCTTCGCTTAAACAACTTTCTTCTTGAAGGCCAGACCATCACGAGTGTTCTTGGTACTACGTCTTTTACACTTGCAATGTTAAGGCATTACCCAGTCGAGAACGTGCGTGCGTACAAAACACACCTAAGAAGGGGTATAACTTTAAAATCTCAAGAAATCTAAATAAAAATCAGTGGATGACAACAGAAAACAGAGAACTGTCTCACTAACACATACAATTTAACGTACTTTCTAACTTTTGTAGTAACTGCGACCTGTGTTGAAAGACTCGGCCATGAGTCAATGTTTTGGAGCCCAAGAAAAGCGATTGTACATCCATTTGTTAGCTCACTTCTCAAAAGCACAGCGTGGTCAATACACCGCCCCTCTTTTCACTCCTGGCGATTGTCAACATAAATAAGGCCGATCGTGTCCATTTATAGGCAGGGTTGTGGCTGTAAGCTGCTTTGAGATGGGCCTTCCCTCGCTTATTTTCGCCTTTGTGCTCAGCACAGTTGACGCATGCGCCAACAGTGAGTTTCCGCATAATACTGATTAGAGGATGGCTGAGTCTCTGCAGACTTTTCGACGAATTTTTGCGCAGTTCAGTGAATATTTCGCCATGCAACTGGCAAAATGCAACGAAAGAAAGCACGTTATGAAAAGGAACTAGTATAATGGGTCATAAACGATTACCAACGATAACATCATCGTGCACACTTGACTTTTATCATTTGCAGCGGCAATTTCTCGCGATGCCGAGGTCATCACTGATCCCACGTTTACGTTCACAGCTAGTCCTTCTGTGAGATGGACATATTATCCTCAAGTCGCGCCTACAGGTTTCTGCGAACACACAAAATTCAATTGAAGAAATCATTCCGTAACGTTAGTGCTAGTACCCTACTACTCCAGGTTCAACAGCAGTAACGAATTTCTTTCCTGGTCAATCTACAACTTCGGCAGAAGCCCTACAAGCAGCACAGAACGAAATAATGGCAGCAGTAAGTGTGGCAGATGGGTAATAAAAGAATTTTCAAAAGTTTAGTAAGTCTCTTAATAAAATTCAGAGTTTTCTTTATTACGTCATGTTCCTTGCACATCTTCTAGGTTTTTTTCTGTTCCACAATGCTTCACTACACGGAAATCTACCTAGTAGAATAAAATAAAAAGCTATAAATCAAATCAATTTGGTACAGTATACCTCAGCTAGATGTTACTAAATTTGGGCTTCTGGGCTCGTCTGTGCTACACATTACGGCCGACAAAAATAACCTCAGATGATCTCCTCCTTCAATCTTTCTTCCAATTTTTTGATTACCAGAAAAAAAGGATTTTCCAGAAAAAATCTGACTCTGAAAATTGTTAATTTTATTCTTATTTGGTAGAACTCTATGAAGGAAAAGATCTGGAATTGTCATTAGTTCCATTACTGATTCCTTTAATGCAATATTCAAATGAAAAGTGGTGGATATTCAATTGAAAAGTGGTGAGTAGCAACCATGAAGGTTCTCCTGATTTTTCTTATGCACGTTTTTTCACTCTACGTTTCTTATGGTGATTTTTTATGCAGCACGTATCGCACACTCAGAGTGTGCTTGAAGATAGATAGTTCGTCATTTTTGAAACTGAAATGTCTGATGTGTCGAGAGAACAAAAATGTGTGTTACTCTAAAATGACATGAAAAACACAAGAAGGGGCAAATATTTGCCATCTTGATCAGCTTAACAGCTGAAATCAGGAGAACCTTCATGGTTGCTACTCACCACTTTCCAATTGAATATCCTCTAACCTCTAGGGCGAAAGCAATTCTAATTTTTCCCATGTGGCTTTTTGAAGTTAACTGATATCTTTGCACTGTTATATCCACCCTTAATTCCTTCCATTCAGTATCTTGAAGCCCTCACACAGCAGCCAATATCGACCATTGGTGTGTCTACTACAGTCACTTATTCACCAGATGAGATCTCAAACTGTTACGTAGGACAGACGATTCCAAGTGGGAAATGTTGGCAAGAATTCTACGAATTTAGACCCCGTGAAATCGTCAATTCCAGCTGGAACAAAAATAGGTTACCTCGCTGGTGGTGCGATTACGCAAATAGCAGTTGTGTCCGGCATGGCAACTACAGTAAGCAACTGCCCATTGTCTCAAACCATGGTGACGCCTAATGTCGGACAATATCAAGAGTACATTAAGATGGTTACGGTGGGTTGTGCAGTCGAATAAATATCCTGTCTCCTGCATGAGAGTCTACAGATATCGACTCGTGGCGGTACAACACTGTCGAGATACAACTGGGAACGAGTGGCATCACAACTTCAGTCGACGCTCAACTTCAGATACCAAGTTTTCTTCCGCTCGCCCATTACGATAGGCAACAATTGATCACTGTGTTACTCTATCAATGCTGAAATAGCTGTGAACAAAATAAAAGAATTATGATTGTGACGCTTAATAGGGTAGATCTTGCGTTAGTCGCTGGTGCAAAAAGAGGGCAAACAAATCTTGTGCTTTCATTGGAGGAACTGATAGATCAAGGAAAAGGGTTAGTAATACTGCTGATTAGGAAATAATAATGATAGAGTGACTACCAATTTCTACTTAGATGGTATCAAACAGATGAACACATGAAGACGATGTTTCTATTAGGTTGTTCGGATATAAACGAGACTTTCGACTCAAACTTTCAAACATCACAAAATTTTTTATAACAAGTCTTTATTCCAAACAATATTCTCCACAAGTATCAACAACGCTTCGCCATCGATCATGCAGGTTGTGGATGCCGTCCTAAAAAAATTTGGTTGGCTGTGAGTCGAAGTATGATGCGGTCCAAGATCGGACTTCGTCGATATTGTTGAACTTTTTCTCCGACAATCCGTGATGCATCGATCGAAATAGATAGTAGTCCGAAGGAGCCAAGTCCGGACTGTACGGTGGATGCGGAAAAACTTTCCAGCCCAACTCTCCGATTTTTTTTTCGATTTACGGACAGCTTTATTTTCATCACTCAGCTTATGAGGAACTCATTTGCCGCACCGATTTGTCTTCCCGATTGTATGTAAATGCTCGTCAATTGTGGGATTCGAACATTCGAACTCTAGGGCAAGTTTTCTTGTAGTTTGTGTCGGATCAGACTCGATCGCCTTTTTCAGTAATTCGTCGTCTACCACTTGAGGACGACGTCGGTGTTCTTCGTCTTCTAAGCTCTCATTTCCATTTTCAAAGCGTTGAAACCATTTGTAGCATTGACTTCGCGAAATCACATCTTCAATAAAATAATAATAAAACAATACATAAATAATAAATAAAAAAGTTATTTTTATGAAATAAAAAGTTTTTATGAAATAAAAAAAATATTACAGAAATCAGAAATAAACAAAAAAGAAACTAAAATAT
The DNA here is from genome assembly GCF_031761385.1 of Necator americanus. Classification (NCBI taxonomy): domain Eukaryota; kingdom Metazoa; phylum Nematoda; class Chromadorea; order Rhabditida; family Ancylostomatidae; genus Necator; species Necator americanus. Next base: position 22,881,639 of record NC_087373.1, read on the forward strand.
ACAGAAAAACGCCAGGAACAAAATGGAACCAGAACTGTCCAAATTGCTGTTCGAAATTCGTAAAGTTTCGAAAGTCTCGTTTATATTCGAACAACCTAATATTGTTTCACTCGACAACCTCTGCTCGAAATCGTTTTAATAAAACCGTCACTCTTCTTCTACAAACTAATAAGGTAAACTTTCCTTTTTTGGCGTGTTATTCTCGAAACGACTCATCGCCATAGTGAACAACTACTCTGATGCGTTGTTGGAGCTTGTGCTATGTTCTTGAGTTTTTTTTTTGAGAACTCAGTGTAGAACGTACATATGGCTGAGAGGGAATTTCTGCTCAAATATTAGCGAACAGTTACTGAAACTGCCTCTCATTCATATAAATCCTCATCTTCAAAATTTTGGCTACTCCAACCCTGTCGTCGATCTTCCACAACGGGTGACCAATTTTTTCGCACAAATACCAGAATTATACCCTATCGTTCTAGAAGAGTTTGAATCGTTCTCGCAATCCCGAAAAATAACAGGAATCAAGCGTTGCAGACCAGCATGACTTACTTCACTTAAAGGCATCACCCCACGAATATGGAGTGGTATGGATTTCCGGTGGAGTATTCGTATACGGGATCGTAGATTATGGAGAGAAGGGTGGTTCCGTCCATTTCTTCCTAATTGTCGTAGAAAACGGCACAGAAGATACGGCTTCGAGCGTTCCAGCGCACTATTTTCCACAAGGAGTTCGATTGGAGCACGCCAGCCTTGTGCACGCGCGCATCTTCCGGGCCGTTTTTTACGGCAATTAGGAAAAAGTGGACGGAATCACACCCCTCTCCATAATCTACTATCCCGTGTACAAATACTCCACTTGAAATCCGCACCACCTCAGATTCGTGGTATGCTGCCTTTAAACGGCGAGAAAATGTTACTGCGTAACGTTGCTATCCGAATCTTTGCCGGGATGCGTCATTCTTAGACATATCCGTGCCCTTCATGTTCGATCCTCAGATGGAGCCGTCGCTCTTCCACAACCCGCGAAACATGACGACTCGATTGAACTAGCTGCCAACGCCAAGTGTCCTCAGATCTTTTACTTTGCCATCTCCGTCAAAAGCATTCTTTTACGATCAGGAGGCCTTTTCCACTTTCAGTCTCTGGAAATCCCCAGGACAACTTGGACAAGACCATTCGATGGTCTCGCTGTAACGCGACCGAATAAGCGAAGACGGTTTTCTGTGACTACATCGGAAAACTGGACAAGATCTTGTTATTTTCCACGTATCATCCGCAAACATACAAGTAGCCTAACGGTCGTCTAGGCAGCTTTCTCCACCTGCAGTCAAGCTTTTCCATCACAGTTGACAGTTGCTGCCTAAGTCTTTGCATCTTCTCTCGGATATACTCATTCCATCCAGCGCGAATGGTCATCATAAATCTATCTCTCCTCAAGATCATCGTTTTGTTCAAGGTGATATGAGAACAGTTCGTTTTACACGTCTCATCAAATCTGATAGGGTGGGTGTGGGGCAGTCGGTTAGACGATGGCTCAAAATCGTCCTAATGCCAACCAAGCCATCCGGGATCATAAACTAGAACCAGATTTGTCTGGTATGATGAAAACATTGACTAAAAACACTCCATTTGCAGAATGGCATCAAATACTTTTTTCTCCTCTTTCTGTTCTGCTTTCAGATGGGTTGTGTACCACCTTTCATCTTGTCTGTTCTATTCTTAACACATGTCTTTTATTTTCATTCCCAAAAGGGCCAAGCATGCAAAGAGTTCTCCCTTAGTAACTGCGCGTACTGAGAACAATTCGTATCTCTTCTTCCTAAAACTCGTTCAGTTCTGCTGTTTTATGTAGAATAGCACTTCGTATATTCGAAGATGAACTTCTCTACATAATCCAAGGAATTGTACATAATACAGTCCGGTGTATATTAGTCTAGTTGAGGAAGGAGTCAGTGGGGGGGAAAGCTTAACCCAAGCTCAGGTCTAAAGGGTAGAACCTCGGTAGCCTTAGCTCAGGTCTTAGCTAGAGCTGTTAAGGTTTGCTGCTTGAGACCGAGCTGAAGTTAGTAGAGCTGGAGTCCTAAGACCTGAGCAAATAGCTTTGAAGTCAAGACATTTGAGGGTAAAGGTTAGGCTAAAGGACATTAAGGAATAAGCCATAAGATCCGAGCTCAGGTTAATGCCTGCGCTCTCCTAACTGCACTAGCAACAAGAGTTGCATGTAGTATTTCATTAGTTATAATCTGTTTAAAAAAAAACAAGACGGTAAAGCACCGCAGTCATATCCTTTTGTTATTATAAGTATCTGAATGCGCAATCGACTAGATACATTGTTGCAACGCTGAATGCATCTTGTAGGGTGGACTCCTCCCAGAAAACAGATGGATCAGGAGCACCAGACTGGTAGGTTTGCTTGATGAAGGAACTCCTTGCAGCATTACAGTAATGAAATGAGGGTGCATGAGGTGATTCTCATTAAAAATATAGAGGTAATGTGTTATTTCATCGTGTAAAGATAGTTAATCCGATGCTTCTGATACATCTATTCACTGCATTTGTGGCTGTTTTGTGTTCTCATTGTGATACTTGGAAATTACGTCTGGACGTACCGGAATAAAAGTGTAAAGGTAGATGGAACACTCTAGGTCGTGACATTGTCCGGGCGTAATTTCGCAAAGCAGTCACAAATACAGTGAACATATGTATCAGGAGCACCCGATTAACAACGTTTACACGATGAATTGACTCTTCACCGTTGTACACGTGATGAGTTTCGCTTCATGCACCTTCATTTCATTACTGTAAAGGTGTAAGGAGATGCATCGTCCTTACACCCAGTCGCGGGTAACTACTTCTTCTGCGGTATCAGAAGTGTAACCTTAGAAAAAGCTGGAAGACGAGTGCTTTACGGTGCTTCGGGAACTCTTACCATAAAACAAACGAAGAGAACATCACCATAAACTGTAATCCAAGGAAGACAAGAATTATGATCTCCGAATTTCAAAAAGTAAGGGATGAAACTGGAATTTGGGGTTTTTGATCCTTATCATGCAGCAAACGATGATCACTTCAGGTAACTGCATAGCGAGCATCTTTCACTCTTCCCTTGCCCAGTTTTCTTCTCCTTTTTCCATTTACTTTTGTATTGCTCTCCTTATTTAATTTGTATTTTCATTTCCCTTCATCTTTTGCATCATCCCTGCCCTACTTGTCCTGTTTCTCCGTTCTATTTTTATTGTTGCTCTGTCTTATTGTTTTATCTTATTCACTTGTCTTATTTGTTATGATTATTTTGTCTTGCTTCTTTGTCCTTTAAAATTGTATTTGTCTTTTCTAGCTTTTATTTCTATTTTATTCTTTTTGTCTCTGGTCCAACCTTCCTTGTTTTTATTGATGCAGCATTTTTTATATCACACGTTCACTTCATTCATGTTTGTTTGATTTTCGTGTATTTCACTGTTCCATCTTCCATTCTTTGTTCTTGTTTCTACTTTTTCACTCTTCCTTCTTAACGTTCCTCTTTTTTCACTCTGTCCTTACTTCCCATCATATAATTGTGCTTCTTACTTTGGTCCTAGTTAGATAATCCGTACTGCATGATAATCTAAATCACAATAAATCTTAAATTACAATAATATATGAGAAGAACATTGAAGCTAAGCGAACACAATTCGCATACAAAAAAAATAGTGGTTTTTAAAATGAAAGTAAAGATTCTTTTCTAGTATCTCTTTCTAACTGGAGAAAGCACTTTTCTACAAAACATCCTGAATTATACTGCTCCAACATTGGTACGAGATAATGAAAAAAGTACGAAAGAAAGCCAGTGGGGACCATGACAAAACTAGATAAGGTTTTCAGACTTTACTTGAAAAGTTCCAACTCGTAATTATTTTCAATCGACCTTGTTTTCGGCGTCTTTGCAGTCGCTTTTCAAGATTTTTTCTTCGGAAGAGCAGTTTTCTGCTACTATTCAACCACTTTTGGAGAGCGAAAAAGAAATCATTCAAATCTCTTCATTTTCGAAGTTAGGCCTAGCGCTTTTCATAGGAAGTAAACGTGCGAAATTTGCCGACATTGAACACTTTTCTGAGTAATGAATCCTAAAGTTTGGTTTAATTTCCGTTTTTTGCCTCTACGAAAGTATGACTATCCATTTGTATTTCCGAAATTTACCAGTTCCTAACCTCAAATCTCTTCTTAAAAAAACTTAGAATCAAAGCAAAGCTAATCAAAGCTATTCGGGTCTGGTGGTGCTATTATATAGAGGGAAAAATTGACAGAAAGGTGAAGAACGTAACGTCATTTTGAAGGAAATGTTGTTCGGGGCTTCATTTCTCGACGCTCTAACTTACTTTTTTCTCTTAGTAACTTTAGTTTACACGTCATAGATACTGTGAGAATCAAATGAAAGCGGCAGTGAACTTAATTATGTTGAAAGAAGTCCGCCTTTAAGAAACAAATAGAATGAAAAAAAAGAAACCAAGTAAAACAGGGATGTGAAGGACGAGAAACGGAATGGAAATTCGAAATAAATAAGTGATAATAGTAAATAAGGAGAGCAATACAAGAGTAAAAGGAAAAGCGAGGAGAAAACTGGACAAAGGAAAAGTAAAAGATGCTAGCCATACATTTACCTGAAGTAATCGTTGTTAGCTGCATGACAAGGATCAAAAACCTCAAATTACAGTTTCATTCCTTACTTTGAAATTCGGAGATCGTAATCCCTTTCTTTCTTGAATTAAGGTTTAACGTCCTCCCCATCTGTTTTATAATAAGAGTACATGAAGCACAATAGAGCGCTCATTTCCTACCTTCCTCTAAGGTTATTCCAAACAACAGAGGAAGCAGTTACCCACTATACCATTTTGAATTTCGCGGCGCGTTAACATTGGTCCAAGGAATGGAGCCTTCCGCAGCGGGTGTAAGTTTAGATACGAGGACGAGTAGCAAACTTGTTCGTCTGGTGCTCCGGATCTATCTATTTTTCTGGATGTGTAAACGGTGCTTGGTGCCCATGTTCGACTGTCTTTGAATCTCGGCATTTTAAAACTTAGTTTTTAATTGATTTTCTTGAGCTGTAGCCAAGATTGGTATCAGTGTTTGGTGCTTTTGCAAGGCCTGCAAACATCACAAAATCCGTCTGCTGATAGGAAATTTCCACAAATGCTGCCTTTTAACAAATTCGGCAGCGACTGAATATTAGATGCCATAGAAATGTTAAGTCATAGGAAGAATGTGCTCCTCAGAATGCAACGATGAAACCTCACATCAAGCTCCTTGAAAAACAGCCACCAAAATAACCATGGAACTGGCAGTTCACCCTTATTTAGTGACGCAGCTTTCGAAATACTACCTATTTTCGCAGTAAAACGAGAGAAATCCAGCCATTCCTAGATAGTTCTTCAATGCACCAAGGAGGTCCTGTTGAGGGGAATCAGTTTAAATTCGAACGGTAGCTCCATCATTTTCCTGAACACAGCAAATGTAAGCGAGTTCAACCAGGATGCTCTAATACAAACGCAATGCTGGCAAGTGGCGCACACAGCAGCGTCGCTTCGCGATCAATCAGGAATTCGTCGCGCGATCCTCAACACCGGCATCGAGCATTGGCTATTTAGTCATGATCCATTTCGAGATACTTGACTGTTTTTAGATTGATTATTCCACTTTAACACTGCATTCTTTACTTACTGATGAAATATCTGGCTTGTAGCTTCTTTCTGCTAACTGTTTGCGATTTAGTACAAGCTCCGTGTCACTGGGATGTCACTTCTATGTAACTTCGAAATTCTTTGCTTATTGACCATATGCATTGATGTGTATCCAACTATTCTCGTTTCTTTCTCAGGCGAACCAAAAACACACAATCCATGCGGGACACAAGGAGTGGACCACCGCGAAAAGTAGTGAGGTAGGAGATACTTTCACTTCAGTTTTGTGCATATGATCTCTCTGGATCTCTCTAGTGATCGACATACGTTGGCAAATTTCGCTCGTTTTATCGTGATGAGTGATATTTCTAAATCACAGGAATTAGCTGTATGAAGCATCAGTTATTCCGGCTATTTTCCTTGTCGTTTTCTTGTGAACAAACTGCGAACGACTTCTTGTTGTTGCATTGTAGAGCATTTTTCTTGACTCCAACATCTTAGTAACATCTGCTGTATTTGAGAGTTCCTTGACGTACACAAACGTTTTACGCGTTTCATTGATTGATTGATTCGCATTCAGGAGCTCACAGCCGTCAACGTCTGCTGAATCTGAAAATTTCTCCTCTAAGGAGGGTAATCAGCAGTCACAACAGAGACAAAGGTAAAGATTCACAACTGACAAAGTTTGCACGCAGTGATTGGTGCCGATCTATTTCTCATTCTTTATTTGTTTGCTTTTTTGTAGCGATTTGTACAGTAATAAAACAAAATGCGTTTTTCTCCTTCTTGTTTTGTTTTCTTTTCCAGAAGTGGGAAATCCGGCGGTGAAGATGTTGATTCATCTGTTTCTGTTCAATGGTATGTCTCGTTTTTCATTTCCAAACATCTCAAAGAAACACAGGTTTTACGTAAAATGCATATGTTGGCTCTATCTTTCAGTTGAACATTATCTCCTCATTTTATCTTGTTATGTATATTTTTTAATCAAGGGAAACGAGGCGATCTTCACGGAACAAGCAGGAAAGGCAGTCTGTTGTCAAAGAAGAGGAACTACCGTTCAGGTGAAGATTCAGGCTTTGATTTTGAGTGTACATAAGTCTCCTTCGATATTTACTATCCACATTCTGCATGACATCTGCGCAGGTGGCTTTGCAGGAATACGAAATTGTCCAGGAAAGATGTTTCTCGTCCAGTTGAGAGTGTTTCTTCATCGCAGTCGCTAAACCCGGACGAGAGCGCCCTGACAGAGTATGCTGCTAGATTTTTTTTACCAAGTTTAATTTGAATATTATGGTTTTAAGCACATTTTGGTAGAATCCAGATATATTCCAAAATTAAAAGGGTAGACATAAATCAGAAAGGAGTCATTGCCCATTTCCATATTCAACTTTGCAGTTGGAGTCGATTTGGCTAGAGCTTGCAAATAGTTTTGAAAAAGTGCACACGTGGACCTTCCTATCCTTTTATGTTATAATTATTTTCGATGTAACTGAAGACAGGTGTTTGTTGCTTCTTGTTTTAGGGTCACAGAACCTAATTCCCCTGCCTCCCTCCTCTCTGGTTTGCGGAGGTCAACGAGAGAGCCAAGGCCGAAACGAACATTGAGTCCAACGCCTACGAGTCCTAAGCGCCGTGCACGTATAAAGAGGCCTAGTTTGGCACCCTCGGTCATTTCTTTGCTTTCCTTTGCTCTTACTGATCTGGAATATATTGTGCTATTCAGGATTGCGACATGAGACAAGCCGAAACAAAGAACGTCGACATCGTAACAATTGAAGGTTGGTTGTCATTATTGTTCCCTTCTTTTATGTCCAAACTTTTTCCTACATTTGGCTTTAACTGGTGGTCTCTTGGTGTACTTGCTTCGATCAACTGACCAGAGTCTTTAATATCATTTGTTGAAGGTGAAAGACGTGCGGATCTAACTGATGCACGTGGTCCCCAACTGTTAGTGGTTAGTTTTTCATCTTTTACGCATTTCGTTAATGTAATGTAATGTTTCATTAATTATATTCCATCAATGTAATGTAATGTGCGCAAACTCGACTTTCAGCACTTAATAAGTGGTATGATTTATTGTACACGTTTATTTTTTTACGTTTCACTTGTTTTTCTTTACTATTACCTTAAGATCCTTCCGTCCATCGTTAGAATCTATTCGGGGCGTTATGAAGCATTTTTTCTTTATAAAAATGGTAACTATTTATTGCAGTTCTATTGGAGGTACTGTGGTATGCAATTGCAGGTTCAGAAATAATAACTTGTTATGAGAACAAACTAATTGAAGCTACGTTCAAGATTGTTGCGAAGATCTCGTCTTTATCGGCGTTTGGATGGCCAAAGATGCCAGTAATGTACCCCACCAAACACTTCAATCACATATCACAACTGTGGGAAAAGATAGTGTTGACTCAAGACTCGCACACGCATCAAGGAAAAATCTTTGATCATAATTTACGGGGCATTACTTCATTAGTATTTTCCACTTGACTTTCTGGAAAGGTTTAAGACCAAGTGACGAGTTGTGTATCATATTGCGTGCAGGTCGTGTGGTGACAGTTAGGAGAAACGGGACGTCCCCTGTGTATTGGGTCGAGGAACACGTACTCACTCACCTCACTCATAGCGTGCCGTAAAATATGTCATCAAAACTTCGAAATGAAGATAGAGGTTACTATACTATCTTTCGAGTCCGAGTTTATAGCACGGGGAACATTAGAGGCATTTAGCGGATAACCGCTGAAAGTCTAAAAATCAACAGGAAGGATGAGTACTTCGCGATCACAAACGAACTATCCCCATATCAGGATCTGTGCGGGTTTTGATCTACCGGGCGGGCCGTCAAGCCCTATAAAAAACCGTCGTGATTCATAATTGTGGGACGTGGTGGTCTATTCCGTTACCGTATTCAACAAATGAGGGAAGCAGTAGCCGATGTGTTTTTCGTTGAGTACGCTAATCGTTTGGATGCCTTTTGTAGGTCACGAAGCGCTTGACAAGATAAATTACTGATGGCTTTGACTTTTCCAGGCTCTAACTCTCTGAAAGTGACAACTCCGTAACGTTAGCTGTTGATAAAGATCATTACCAATCTTGCCCTCAGCTCAAGCAAATCAGTATGAAAGCTACGGATTCAAATAACGACCGCTGAGAAATAAGCTAAGAAATAATGCCAGTTTATATGGAACTTTGAAAGGAAACCACATTATAGACCTCTATGCAGCTTTAGTGGACACATCTTGCATTTCATTTTTGCTCGTTGATATTGCTGATTTCCATTCCAGGTTGCGTTGTATGACAGTCACGAGGTGTTTGGCGAAATTAATAGAATTGTGCCTACTGACCATAGTTTAGCCGTATGAATGTAGTCGATCTAGCGAATTCCACTATTAGTTCGCCCGCCGATCCCGACAATCCTTCACCCTCTCCCGCATTGTTACTCTGGCTTCGCACGTCCATCCATTGTGCTGTACGCATCTATCGGTTGAAGCGACGAATCTGTTAATCTGCTGCGAGTGCATAGCCAAAGCTAACTGCAAGAAACTAATTTAATTAATGTCCACCCAAGTTAAAATGAGTTTATGGGACGACAGACCTTATGTCCACTCATCATACTGATGCGTTTATAATGCGTCTTTTGGACCTGCCTACGTAAGTCACAATCTGTGGAGATTTTCATATGATAAGCTGTAATCTTGATTGCTTCGGTCTGACGAAGTTGTTCGTTACAGCTATGGACCGGTTTTTGCATTGATTAATAAGATCTCATGCTCAACTATATTGAACTACTTCTGCCATGTTTGTTGTATCTTGTTTTCTTCTTTCTAGACAAAGCATTATTTTCGCGATGTAAATGGGATGCATTTCAGGGATGTGGAAACCCATATCAAGTTTTTACGAAGTTCAAACATCTTGAAGAAGATTCTTTCATAGCAAGCGACCCCACTGTTGCTGATGATGACATGGAGAACGATCTGGTTGACATACAGCCATTCGATTCGGGAGATACTATCAACGAAGTATTTATGAACGCCAATTTCACAGGACGTCGACATAATGAAGGCTCAGTTGAAGTGAGCGTCCTAGCACTTCCGCAGCAGATGGAAAACATCGAACATTCTGCCAAATTTGCGAACCAGCACTCAGGTGCTGCTCAGTATGGTCTCTCTGCTAATGGGGAGCGAATTTCTGAAAGTAGCTCCCAGAACCTTCGCAGTTCTCAAGAGACAAAAGTGGAAGTTTCCTCCAAAGACAACACACATAATCATGTGAGCCCCTCAGGGGCTAGGTCTAAGGGAATAAGAATGGAGGAATCTTCGGCAATCCAGAGAACTGTAAATGATTTTGACGCGGCCAACGGAACTGAGCTTGCTGCCGAGGACAGTAGCCAAATGGAACCACCTGTTTTGGATGGGCCTATACTAGGTTCACCCCCGTGTGACTTCAAACCTACAGTGGATTTACCTCCTACACTCATGGCTGATGGAGTTGTTAGTAAAGACACTCCAAAACCGGTGGGTAGTATTGAAAAACACTTTTCATTTTTGGGAATATTTGGTTCATTACAGGTGCATTATGTCGTTGGAGAGATTTACAGGGTTCACACTCCCGGTGGGACTGAGCAAGAAGTGCAGTTGGCTTTGATGGATGATGGTCAGTAGTCTATATTTTGCACACAGTTTCTTCAGAGGAGGATATATGATAAACTGATACTGAACAACCAATGCAAATTATCTCTTTTAATCTCTTCTCGTTTTAATTTTTTTTATCATTCCAATTCCGCTTCAAAAGAGCGTGCTTCTGCGCTCACTTTGCGGCGTATCAGCCAACTTGTATTCTGGCGAGGTAGTACAGGTGAATTTCGGCATGGAACAATTTCCTCCATCGTTGACAAACTTTATTCTTTTTTTTCATGTTCAGAGTAGCGGAACCTACTGGGAGTCTTCCTTGTAGAGAATGTAATGCCGGATATTTTGGCAGGCGAACTATGGACGATGAGTCCTCCTCTATCCAGTTACATGTGTTTAGGCCAACACAACTGCCCAAGTTTAATGGTAGATGGTAGAATTTGCAAAAGCAAAAGTAAAACTAAGAATCTAGGCAGGAGAATCATGAATGACACTTTCTCTCCTCATCGCCTCATTGATTTGGGACACCGTTATATTTCTTTTTTTTATGTTCAAGCTTTGAGTTTGTGTAGCTCATGGGTAATTTCATTTGACTCTTAAGTTTACCTTCAATCCGATATCTTGATATAAAGAGCAAGCTTTTTTGATCATTCCGTCTCCTCGCTTAATTGTTTAAAGTTAGGGGCACCTATTCATTGCTTTGCGCCTGTACGTGGAAATTCGCGTACACAGACGGACAATTCAGTGCTTTACAGTAGTATTCCTCGAGTAAATGTCACACTCCCAAAACCAAGCTTCGAAGGTGTCCTTTTTCAGCTTTTTAGCTTTATTAATCTTCTGGGCACCTCTGAACTTTTACTATTCATCTTTTTTGATGGCAACCAATTCTTTCAGGATCGGAAGCATTGGTGAATGCAAGTGGTGAAATAGTTGACATGACTCCTGAAGATACATATGCAGCGATCGACATATGTGACATCGAATTCAATTTCCTTGATGACAAGAATGTTGTTTGCGGTCTTTGTGGGGAGGTAGTGCAATATTTGACTCTCTTCACTGGCCATCTTGCCCGTGTTCATCCTGAGGTATTTATGCTATCGCCTTACACACTCCTTTAATTCCTCGAACCAAAGCTACTTTAGATGTTGGAACCGGATATGATGATTGGTGATTTGACTTATGTCGATTACTTGAAATCAAAATTGGAAAACGACAGAAAGAATATACAGAACGGATTCAAGTAAGTAGGCGTTCTGCATTTCTTGTTCAGCGAGTCGAGTTACAAGTTGAAAACAGAGATCAGGGCGGAATGAGTCAATTCCCAGAATTCCCTCTTCTTGTCAATGTTATTTTGATTGATGTTTCCTCCAGATCGGACATAAATGCAGTGTAGAATGATATTCAGTCAGGACTCAGTTCTTTGGAACTGTCGTTTCTGGAAATGTTGAAGTATTAGACGAACCTTCATTTTCTTGTTCCAACACATACTGACATAGAGTTATGTATTATGTAAGACGCTTACTCTAAGCAGTCTGATGTGAACATCACCATCATACTGAAGAAATGTCTTACGTAAGACAGAGTAAATAGCTAACTGCTTTTCAAAGACAGCATGTGCGGAATTTTCCGTTCTCCACTTGGAAGTAAACTCCAGGACTTGGTTTGCAAGCATCACAGCAAATGGTCCACACAAATCCGGAAAATAGATAAGTCGGGAGAAACATAGTACTCAGTTTGGCCGACGAAACATCATCTCGATTAACGGAATGAAACCGGTCAAGGTGGATTTCATTACTCGTGCCAGTGTAAAAATTTGCTTTTTTTTTTGATAATTTCGCCTCTAATCCATCTCACATAGTTTTGATCTTCGACAGTAAAGGATCGCTCCGTCTGAATTGATCAATCGGCTGCTTCTGATATCCTTCTTTTGTTTTCGTGTTGTTCTGACAGTCACGATGGACGGAAGATGTAGGAAACGCGGAGGCATCAATTTTGAAGTATACTATTGCAGTAGTACATCTGATGATGCTAAAGTTATGGAACTTTTTTTCTTATGAACTTTGCTTACCCTTCTTACAATGGCCGTTCGAATCTTTGCCCAACGCTCAAAGCCGATGTTGGAATAGTCTGACTGACTTTGGGAGCAAACGCACCAATCCTACGCAGTCTTCTCTTATTGAGTCTAAACTCCTCAAGTATCCTGTGTATACTATTTTACGCCTGCCTTGCTCAGAAATCAAGAGCCTCCGCGTATGGTGCTGGCGTACCTAGAGACTATCTAAAAGACATACGTGACAGAATAAGCCAGTTTTAATAGATTGATAATTGCAAAAATGATGATGATGAAAACGATAGTGGTGATGTACGCGCATCTAGCGCTGGAAGGGAAGAAAGAAAGACTAGTGAGTATGAGAAGAGAAGGCGTTATACTACGAAGAGAGAATGAATGAGTAAAGAAACAAATGTCACTTCTAAAACCCTAAAATCTTCTAAGAGATGTAACTGCAGAAATTTGCTATTGACTAAGGGGATGATACATGTGCATTCCGTCCTACTTACTCATTGTTCATCGTACAGGTTTATCAAGCGTTACTTGATAAACAGTATCAAACTTCGGCAGTTCAGGGGAGTACAACTTCAACAAGATCGTTGACGTGGGAATAGTCACTGTTAGATCTTCATCTAGTTGTGGGGTAGAATACTCCTACGTTGTGTAATTGTATGAACTATCGTATGTTTAAGGTTCGCGAAACAGGCAATGTTTCGAAGGACTCCTCGTAAAGTCAGTCAAATACGCATTAATCCATCCGAAATGACGATGCCACAACTTGAAATAGCGCTGAAGAAAAAGCTTCTGGAAAAAATGGGACGACGAGTTAGTTTTTTTCTTCTTACAATGTCAATGTCAGATTGCGATCACTATGCTTTTAGTAGTATCCTTGTTAGCATCTTAACAACTTATTCATTTGCGCTACCATACTAACCAAAACTTTAGATGCAAAAATAGACGATTTTCTTTGCTCAAGAATCAAGGTTCACTGCTGTAATCGCTTTATTTGTTACGTTCGAAAAAGCACAAATCTGTTTTTTTTTTGTGGTGCCAAACTCCGCTGTGGCCCAAAACACCTATGTATCATTCTTTCTTTGTGCTGCATGTTTTTCTTTTTGAACGGTCGTGATTTACAAGTGAAAGAAAAGAACGCCGTACTGCGGTAGTAAAGGGAATATTTAAGTGTGTGGTCATTCATATTGAGGTGTTTTACCTTTCTTCCGGCTGCAGTGGATGAATTTCTAACTGTTAATTGTGACAAACTGAAAACGTCCGGTAACGAACCAAAAACAAGGAAGAAAATAAGGCTTCTCTACTGTTGTGACACTGAATATTCTTATTACCAAGAGGTAAGGATAGAGACAGGAAAATAGGGTGAATGAGAAAGGCAAACAAACAGGCGTAGCGAGAGAAAAGCGGAAGGGGGTCCAGACCCATGTAAAGTTGGTTTAAAAGTTTTGCCGTGCCATGTTGAAGGATAGGAGTGCGTAGTGATTGTTTTGATCGGTATCTGACCAAATGCAGGCCGCCACCGCTTGCCTCGGGTCATGTTGGCTGGTGTATGTCTAGCGCCCTGTTTGAAAAAAAAAAAACCTACGAAAACTGCTTACGAGGATATCACCTAGAATGAAACAACATAAAACTGATGCGCACATATGTGTATCAGTGGTGCCATGTACTCTTTTTTCTTCACTTTTGGTTTTGTTACCCTCCTGACTTCTTTTCTCATTCATGTCGTGCTCTCCAGGTCAGTGTCTCCCTTGTAGACAAGGAGCACGTTAAATGTGGCATCTGCAACTCTGTGATATCCATAAATAAAAAATTTGAGGTAAGCTTTATCTAATTTTTTTAAAAGTCGTTCCACTACTCTTCTTTGAATTATCACTCTATCATTGTTTTTTTTTCGATCGTACACGTTGTTCGCCATTTCAATGCATGGCATCCGACGAATCATCAATGTGCAGGACAATGGCCGAAAAGAACGCAAAGGCCCGGGGTAGGCAAACCCCTTTCTAAGCAGGTACTTATTGAAAATGAAATTCTGTTTTATTTCATTTTGTTTTCTGCACTCGCTGATGCAGTCATTGCGTTATGTGTTTAGAAATTAGCAAATTTCTTCTCTCAAAATTTCTTTAATATCTTGTGGGTTTAGCGCTATTCGTATAATTGTCGTTTAATTTTGCATCTTGACTATCTTGTATTTAGAGCGTCTTTGTTAAAATATTTACTAGGTTTGTCAATATTCAACGGTTCTAATCCCTTGCTCACCAATAATAACTTCGTTTCCCGTTGCTTCTAGGATTTTGCTGTAATTGACTTGTCCCATACGCAACCTGATAACCTACAATGCATATGGTGCGGTATGTTCATCGACGCTACAACCATAGCTGTACATTTCACGGATTGTCATCCTGGGGACGTCGAAGTTCCGAAGTGTCTTCTTTGCATTCAGGTATCCGTGCATCTTCGATTTTGTTTCTGGCTTCGCTATAGATTTGAATTCGACTCAGTAATTTGTTAAAGCTTTCATTTTTCTAGGAATTGGTTATTAACGCGCGAGTAATAGAGAAGTTTGGGTCTGATTTCGACATTGTTCTACAGGATGAATTTCATATAAAAGTAGGGAAATTGAATAAGTTATTCACGTCGGAGTCACTTATGGATACTGTAAGATTTTTCATTTTTCTTGGGACTTTGTTTTTCTTTAATTATTGTGCATGACTATATTTCAGGCAATTGAAAATTACCTGGAATCTTTGAATGGAAAACGAAAAAGGGCACCTATAACGGTAGAACGACGAGTTTTTGAAGGAGATTCTATAGTTGTACAAACTACCGCTATCCCTGGCGAGGAGGATTCGTTGAACGATCTAGATCCGGACGCTGAGCAACAACTACCACGGAAAACGAATGCGAGTTTAAGTGGTTTCTTCTGATTAAAAATGCAGGAGATGTTAAATCATCTTCAATGAATCGATGATTCAGGAAAATATCAACGCATATCGAGGTATTAGCTGCCCCATTTTTCTTGTTTGTTTTGGCTGTAGCATTGCGAAACCGAAAATTCTTGACGAACATGTTTCGAGAGTAAAATCTGCATTCATGCCTGCCACTAAACTTTATATTTATATGTAATACAATGGGAAGTTACTATGGGCGCTCCGTAATGTTCACCATAATAATGTTCCCCTTATAAGTGGCACGACCGTAAGCTGTACTAGGAGTTTTACGTCTAGTTCAAAAAAAAAATCTGACTTCTTAACATCGAGAAAATAAAGATTAAACATAAATTTAATGACTTCAGTTGATCTGATTGTTGATAAAGGGATTGTGAATCAGAAAGGTCAGATCATCGGCCTATTCAGACTAGTTACCGTAAATGCGGTAGTCGGAGCCGGTACTCCAACCCGTTTCACTTGTAGATGGTTGGCAAAAGGACTCCTTCATTTTTGGACGGTTTTCGCAGGGGCCTCGTCACTTTTGGACTTTTGGAAGGGATGCTCATCAGTTGAGCCGCACACCATGAACTAGACCTTCACCTGAGGCCCCATCCTATCGCACCTATACTAGTGACCTAATGTTGTGAGTTATTGTGTGTTGTGTAGGAGTTATTGTGTGGTATTTTCACTACGTGATCTGCGAGATATCGCATAGTGATAATTTCTTTTCAAATAAGTTGATAAAGAGGAGAAGAATCATTATCAAGCAATAAATTAGTGTTTACGCACAGTGAAAACATGAGGGGTTTAGTTCCGTGAATGTTATTTGCAATGCAAGTGTTTTTAGACGAATAGTCGTCAGATTTTCGGCAAACATAACAAACCAAAGCGGAGTATGGTGCAGCCGATCTATCGGTGAGATAAGTGCTTGTAATATAATGATTCCGCTTACTTCATTGCTATATCGATTTTTTTTTAAACCGGTATATCATGTTAGGCAAGCTCCGCCTACGAATTCTGAATATGTCGAAGTTGTCAGTGACTCACATTGGAAGTGCAAGATCTGTGATGCCGATTTGTACGGTGCTGTAATATCAGCATGTTAGTTTTTTCTTTTTTCGTGCGCAACATATTCTCCGTCACACAATATATTTTCTCAAATTAGTACACGCTAAGAGACGTGATTTTTTTTTTGAGTATTTGTTCTAGGTGCGATTCGGCACTTCAAATTGAAACACCCTCAAGAGTCTGATAGTCTACAGTTTGAAGTTGTTAGAGTAAGCTTGCTCAATTCTTGTTAATCCTGTTTCTTTTTTCTCTTGATGCTTCATTTTTAGTGCTAGTACTGATTTTAGGCACGCTTGGATCGCATTAGTGATGGATGTATGGAATTTGTTCATCCACAAATGCTCGAGTGTTTGATATGCCATCTAACATACCAGCTACACAAGCCGTATAATGTTTGCCGAGGGATACGCCACTTGAAATCAAGGCACCCTGAAATAATGCCCGAATATAACGGGGAACCAGTGGGTTTTGGAAAACTTTCGTTTTTTGTTTAGTTCTCATAGATCTGACAGTTTTGTGTTGACGCATTCACAACAAAGAATTTTTAATACAGCTTCGTCGATACCGCAAAACAGGCACAGCTTTGCGCCTCGACGATGATCCAAACATTCCGAGGCGACGTAGAGAAGCACATTTGCATGGAAACAATGACTCGGATCTTCTGACCCGCATGAAATCGCAATATCCGGGGAGTTTCGATAAGGCGCGTTGTGATCTAGTATATTTTTTCTGTTGAAGCTGAAATAACTATATCCATGACAATATCCAGTGTGAAATATACCCAGCAACAAAGTACGTTTCTCATTATGAAACTAGCAGCAAACCAAACGCTATTGAAAGTACATAACGTTCGTAAAGACAAAAAGGGTCTTTCAACTTAATGGAAACGATAAGAGACTTTTGTATTTGAGAATTAATCGCTTATCCGTGTTGTTTGCTGTCCTCTATTGCTGTGTCATTGGAACAATCTAAATGCATTTTGAATGAGTATGCGGATCATCACGTGTTTCCATCCTGTTGATCTCCGACTTGCTCCAGTAATATTTCCATTCGACCATCTTCGAGAATGGCACGGCAGGTTCCTCCTTTTTGAAGAGCATATATTGTATATTATATGCAGTATATATAATATATAGTATATATTATATATTATACGTAGTATATTTTATATATACTATACATTGTGTATAGTACAGTAGTATAGCTAGTAGTAGTATAGCTGGGCTCTCGGCTGGTCCATCCATGCAGCGAACACATCACCTCATCTCGTCGGCGGTCTCCCTCGAGAGCGTTTAGCATCTCTTGGAATCCACTCTAGGTCTTTTGGTCCACTTGTTGGCGATTCTTCTCATATTGTGCCGGCCCGTCTATGCTTTGCTTTCGATATATGTTATGCTGGGTCGCGCAGACGGGTCAATGCTAAGTGTCGTGTGTGTAAGTCGGAACTGCAAAGACCAGCTAGCTGTTGTGTGCCCGGTTAAACTTCAGAAGACATCTCTCAAGCGATCTCCAAGTCCTCTCTTCTTGAAACCTCGGTATTCAACCGTCTAGGAAGCTACCCACAGCGCTTGAGAGATTTATGTTTTCTTGTTATGCCAACGAGGTATACATATGACGAAGACGACAATGCAACCGTGAACAGGTTTCTTCTTTATCGCCTTGTCATACCCCCTTCCCGATGCGTATGGTGAGGGGCGGCCCCTGCCCCTCTGCTCTCGTAATTTTTCGAGGAAAAGTTCTTTTCTAATACGTAGTCGGTATTCAGTGGGCGATGTCGTCGTCTTTGATCTTCTTGGTTTGCGCCATTATATATTCAATAGTCGCTTGCGAAGCCAGTGGACGAGCATTCTATGTACAAATCGTCGACATAGACCACTGTTCCATCAACAGTGTTTGTCCTTGGAATCCCATTCATATTGTTGCATGCTGAAATGTCAACGACGACTTGAGAGTTGCGTTTTGGAGACATTTTTCTCTACTCTTTAATCTGCGCACTTTCCCTGACCAGATTTTGATTTCTTTCACCTATGTATGAAATTTCTAGTCTCAGTTGTACTACCTCTGAATATAATAAAGTTAGTTATGAATAAGACTTGTAGATCTTTTTTGATAGGACCAACATAACTTTGTTTGCTGCAGTGGCGTCTACGCCTCTTTTTGGTAGCAACGTCAGAGACCCACATTATCCTTTCTCCGAGGAAATCTAATGTATGACTTGATGGCCATTTTTTAGGTTCAAACCATCTACGGAGCTTCTGGTGAACCAATGTATGTATTAATGGGCGGCGGAGATGATGGGGAAGAAATTATTAAGGAGAATTTGAAGACGTTGGCGGTGCCGAGGAACGAACATGGAGAGAAACAAGCTCAGGTACGGATATCTCAATTGAGATGTTATAGTATCTTTGTAGTGGGGTATACTTAAAAACCTTCATATTTTGTGTTTTTCTTTTGTCATAGTTTAAGGCGCAGTGCCCTCGATTCAAGCTTATTATTGATTCATAACTTTATTGCACCCAGAATTCGAAATTGAAGCGAACGATATAGTATAACTAATATAAGTAGTAGTAAGTATAAGTATAAGTATAACGATACAGTAGGATAATAATATCGAGCGCTTACGCATAGTTCGCAGCTGTACTGGGATCTACCATTCTCCACTCTTCAAAAATTCGATCACCGTAACATTGCTCAAATATATATATAAATATATATATATATCATATACAGATATATCTTATTTATGTTAGTGGTATATATACTACTATCAGTAGTAAAAGTAATAGTAATACAAAACGCAGAATCGGGCGTCTGACCGGTGCCAATTCCTACGGACACTTAAAGATTAAGGGGAACTCATACTTAGGTAATTGAACCAACCCATTGCACAGCCCACAGTGGGCGTTGGACGGAGGGGCTAAGCAACTTGTTCAACCGTACTGTTGTGGGAAGTGATGAGAATCTATTCGAAAATTCGATGATGAGGAACCAGGAAATGTTGTACCTGATAGTAATTATCACTGATAATTACTACTAATTACTAGTTCCCTTACTAGTAATACTAATAGTACGAGTGTAATTACTAGTTTCCATTGATACATATATATTTCAATGCGTAATAAATAGGGTTTAGATAAGTGTAAGTAAATAAATAAAACAATCGTGGCACATCTTGTGGAACTCAGAGCAGCGGCTGTGCTCTTTATGTTTTACTTCATTTCATTATTCATAGTTTGAGGCAGTGCGGTTTACCCTCATCGAAACATCGCGTTTATGAAGTGGTCGGGAACCTTTTTAGTGCAACATTTCTAATATCAATATAAATATCAATAATATGAAGAATATCAGCACATTTGCATGCTTACTGGATCAAGAGCGCAGCTAAGGTTTCGATTTTTTCCTTCTTTATGAAATCTCGTGAAAAAAGCACGACGTTACTTTAAAAAAAAATCCAAGAAAGATGATTCTGATAATATGGAATCCACTTGTTCTTGTGGCTTAAAGGCATCACCCCACGAATCTGAGGTGATGCGGATTTCAGGCGGAGTATTCGTATATGGGATCGTAGATTATGGAGTGGGAGATGATGCCGTCTATTTCTTCCTAATTGCCGTAAAAGACGGCCCGGAAGATACGGCTTCGGGCGTTCCGGCGCACTATTTTCCACAAGAAATTCGATTGGAGCGCGAGTGTATTATGAGTGTATCTGGAAACATTTATTAGTTCCAGGATTTTTATGCCAAGTAGAACTAACTTTCGAATCATGACAAGAAGAGTTTCATTGAGCATTGAGAAACAGAAAAATTTCGCATATCTATCCTTCTGCTACGTAGTGTAAAATGACACTGACTTCAGTGCTAGAGGGGTGTTTGTCAAATAGCAAAACAATAATAAACAAATCGCTTTGCTTCTGAATTCTGCTCTTTCTAGTTGAGACCTTCTACGGTTCTTGATAAATGTTGTTGTTCAATTTCAAGTCATTTGTTGAAGGAGAACCAGGGCCAATATGCTACAGCTGATATCAAACCTGGACGGGAAGTGGTTTTCGAGCTTAGTTTTGACTATGTGAGTTTCCTTGTTTGTTTTTTGTTATCGTATTTCACCTTCTGTTACTGTTTCCAGAATAATCTCGACGCAGACGGGAAACCGCAGAAGCACCTGGTACGTGTTACCCCGAATGCTGAACCGCTTGGCCAAAGCAAAGTAAAGGTATGTACTCTTGGCTGGCTTTGAGGAAAGCCAGAACTATCTCTCACTATAAACTATAAATTCCTATAATAGTTACATTTGCCTACATAGTTTATTGCCTACATAGTCTTTCGACTTAACTTTCAACTTTTCGAACAGATGTAGTGATATTAATATTTCAACGAAAATATTAATAAGTGAAGGAAGTTACTTCGATCAAAATGGCAATGGCAAAAAATGGGGATCGCAGATAGCGATCCACTTGTATGTCATGAATGTTGAGGTGTTTAAAGTCCTCCTTTCCGAGATCTGGTCAGGTTCGTTCAAGTCGGATAGTTCCTATGAGGTTATTAAGAACGTGCTTGTTTTGGAGTGTTGAGAGTTGTTTGACGCTCTCAAAATTTTTGCGGAAATAATGTAGTTCGTGATCTTACAGTTAATTAACCAACTAACTGAACTTGATATCGATAGTTTATCTCTGAACAGTCCCTCCTTGTTTGAAAAAACGTCATTATCGTTTCTTTATTTCTCTACCACATTCTGGCTTGCTTGAACTTTCTTATTTTGTCCTAAAAGGGCTAATGTGTTAATTTAGCCAAACCCAAATCCGCACCGCTCGCTCTTCGATGAAAACGAGCGTGATGATATCACCGAAGTCACATCTGATCGAAATGAAGTACGGTACAGCTACATTTATCTATGTATCAGTAAGAGGTTTGTTGATAGTTGACTTCGTTACAGGCGAATGAAGTGTTCTTTGGTGATGTTGACCATGCAGATGAAAGTGCTGGCGAAGAAACATCTACTGTTATGCTTGGTGACGTTCTATTCATTGATGCGGATGGAAATGAAATTATTCAAAGAACTACGTCTCTTCCGGATGGTTCCATCCAGCAACAGTACTTAGGCCAGGTTCGTTGAATTTCTTCGACATCACCATTGGATTGTGGCGTTCGAATTTCCTCAATAATTTCTCCTCTGCTGAGAAATTTTTCATTGATTGTAGGCTTTCTCAGGAGCAGAACCGTACATAAAACTACTTGTTTATACCAAGTTGAGAGGCTGTATATCAGTTTTTATGGCCTGTAAACAAATCTCCGCCAATCATCCTATTTAAATCAATTTTTAAATACAAATATTGGGTTGCTCAATACTTTCTTGCTCAATGATTTATTTGTGGTAAAATGCGTTGTATGGATTCCCCTGACGAGCATATAAAAACAAGAAGCTTGCAATAATTACCCCTTATCGTAATTTGCTCAACATTACCTTGAAGCTATCCTTTGGTCAAACAACGTTTGGGCACCATTCAATTCAACGAAGGCGGCCAAGAAGTTCTGCAATCGATTCGGACATAACCAACAATTAAAATGAGAGATTCTGGAATTTTTAGCTACTACGCGAGGAGATGCGAGCTCCACGATGCCAGTAACGTGTGTTAGCCTTTTCCTACGACTCCAAATTCCAAGCGCTAGCTCCAAAAGCTGGTTTATTTTTTGCCCCACGAATAGCCAGATTGTTTGCATTTTGCATAATAAGGCGAAGTCGTGCAATATTGCGATATTTTTGGCAGTTCCTGAAAACTCACAGCAAGTCCACCATGTGCCATCTTCGGCACTTAACTTGCACTTCTTCAGAGCTAGGTGCAACCCCTGCGCGAGGACTTATTCAAGTAGTTCAGCAGTCCAAAAATGGTTTCTCAACCTTTTTCTTCACGCAGCATTTTTCCTGAAGAAGAAACGTTGAAGAAGAAGGAAATTTGTTCAATTAACGACTTGATGCTACGGCCAATGATATTCATTGTATAGTTGATGTCAATAAATTAAGAAAAAAAAAAACATGAAATGAGTAGTATTAATTTTGAAGAGGGCGAAGAAATTATTGGTTAGCTTAGTATTTCTTGATTAGCAAAGCTCCCATAAACTATCATTCACTCCTACTCCGAAATGTAGATCCATTTGTTGATTGGAACCATTTCATTGATTTCTCTCCACTTTTTTAATTCGTTTGAACACTGCTAATTCCGTGTAAACTCACCTTTTCGACCTTTTTTTTTTCAAAGAAATACTTTTCTCGTTGATATCTAAATTGGTCTGACCGAATCTATAATCATGTATGTAAGTTGTAACATGCTAGTACTGTTAAGTAAGAATTATTTTCGTTAGCCGAAAATTACAAGTGTGCATTGTACAGGCGTAATACTCTGTAAGTTGTTTTTGGTACTAATCCAACTTATATATATATATATATATATATATATATATATATATATATATATATATATATATATATATATATATATATATATATATATATAAAGAACCTAGAAGTGAGTTTGGACAAGTATATCCGCCTGTTTTTTTTTTGTGTTAATCAGTTTATCAGTTTTCTAAAGTATTAAATACACAATGCTTTTGTAGGCTGAAGATGGCTCGTTATTCTTGCTGGATGACATCGTGTCGGCAGGTTTACAGCCCTATTCGGAGGCGGTTGAGGAGGTATACGATGCCGACATCATTGACGAAAATTCAGAGTCGGTGCTTCGTGATCATTACGAGAACCGTCTCGAAAACGTCACTGGTCAACGATTTCGTGGAGGAACAGAAGTAATACACAGGGATGATTTTGATGGGAACATGATGCACCAGTCGTACAATCACGCTGCTGCTGAGCAGGACTATGCAAGTGGAAGCGGTCCTGAAGAAGACCGACCACACTACAGTCGTGAGGCTGTGGTAGGTAACGATGTTCACTACACTGAAAGCGAAGTAGTGCTAAATGAAGATGATTATGAACGAGAAGACTACAGAACAGAGCAAGATCTCGAGCAATCATCAGTTGCTAGAGAACAGAATATCGTCTCAACTGAACCTAGTGATGAAGTGCATTCCACAGCAAGATAACGTTGAAGATGTATGCCGACTGTGCGTATGTACAAACGATAGGGATTCACTTTTTTTCTGAATTTCATCCTGTGACTCTTGATATGATTGGGCACAATTCCCTCTTATCTGCAATATTTTGTCATAATCGATGACTCAGGGCTGAATTGTGGTACTTTTACACTCTTGTTCTCATAATTGTGCTCTTCAGTTATTTTTGAGTGACTGGAGGCTTGCGTGCTGCGGATGCAGCATCCTTGTAATGTTATTGTTGAGTAGTATCCATCATTCCTTGCCCACACTAGTACTAATTGTACCCTGTTTTGTGGGAAACAAGCACGACTATTGAGTTGGATTGAAGTACTGAATTTTTGTGGTGAATCTTCAGTGTTTTCTTTTCTGGGGAACTTTTCAAAAAGCAGCATGCAGCAGGTCTGGCGGTAGTTCTGCTAATCCCTTAATCAGAAGTTATCATTTTCTTTTCTTTCGTGTCTCTGTATGTTTTTGTACTTCGTCTGCCTTAAAATTGAAACACTGCTTTTTATTGTACATTTATAAGATACTAGATTTGTATATTTGCTATTTTTTCAATGCTAATCTTCCTATCATCTCGACACTCAAAGTAATAAATTCCATGAGAGATACTGCAGGACTTGTTTGTAGATTTAAGACCTGCAGTCGGTTTTTGGCACTCGGGAAACAGTGTCTAGGGAGAAATACGTGAATAAAAGAAACGATGATTGCAGAAGAGGAAGGGAATAGGTACCTTTCGGTTTGATCCTTAAAGATTGGAAAGAAACTTGTTGATCTTCCAACAACATATAGAAGTGGGCCGTCGTAGTTCATAACTACAAAAAGCTAAGTGGAAACGAGCAACCCTTCCCCCAGATCCAAAAACTTGAGAGTCAGAAGCAATCAAAACCTAAGCACTCCGCTCTTTTGGGAAAGACGTCTGAATTTTTTTCGCTCAATTCTCATAAACCATTATGAATTACATTTCGGACTTCTCCTATCAGTTGATAAGTTTCAACCTTGAGAATTCATCTCGACGCTACCTCTGAACCTATATATTCCGTTGGAGTATTTTTTCACAAGTTCTCAAGTGGAGTTTTATTTCTTTTGACATCAACGAAGTCTACATAAGCTTGAAAATGTTGATGGTTTGTTTGCAGTCTGTACCGCTAGATATGTATTTCATGTTTTGGGAAATATAATTTTCTAGCGGAGCAAACCCTTAAGAAAATTTCTCTTAGGTCACTCGGGCTGAATTTCACACTCGTGTGGTGGGGGAACGTGAGCTGACCAGAGAGGGTGTCTGAGTTAGGAGTTGATGAGAGAGGGCCAAAAATTACGTCGGCTTTAAAACACAAGGCACCAGGCATTGTTGTTATCTGTAAGCGAATACGCCCATAACCACGACAATGCAGTTTAGATAGCTTATTTGAGTTATATTAGGTGGACTGCGGACGTTGCACGACGATGGAATTCTCCGCGCTCTATCGTGTTACATGTTGCACTGAGGGGTAGGGTCGAGCGCAACCAAGGCTCTTTCTCACGTCTTTTTTTACAGAGCTAAGTAGAATTGTGCGTTACGCTCATAATCTACAATCTAATCTAACTGAAGTCCTGTATCACACGTGCGCCCTCATTGTTAGTCGATTTGGTCTAGTGAGCGCCAGTAATACTTCCATCAGTCATGGACGCGACAAGGGTTGCCCTGTGGCTCCTCTTCTTGCGAGCGACTCGAGAAGCGGTGCATAACTGTTGCAAGTTTTTTGTGGATTTCCTTCTTGTCATTTTTTGTATGCAACAAGTGTTCTCTTTTCGGTTAATGAAACTGCTATCGAAAACCATATGTGGATTCGCCATGCTACGCTCTATTACTTCGAAAAACGTTTTGATGCAACGCAGTCATTTTTCGCAATCTCAACGAATCTCAGATCATTTTAGGAAATTCTACTTCTGTTTCACCCAACATAACATATTAACACTCTTTCAGTGGACACCTTCCGGTACCCTTTCGGGTAAGAAACATGTCAAGACGCAAGCCTTCTTTATTTTGACGTTTTTGAAGAGGAGTCACGGTTCATCTCCAGTAGGATTCTACAAGAACAGAGTAAGCAAATTTTGGTACAGCAAATCGGTGGAAGTTCGGACAAGTTCAGCTTTGTTGTTGAGACTTTTGACCACCCAGTCAATTTCCAACTTTACTGAGTTTTTTTTTTTTTTGAGACGACGAATGATGGTCGATGTCCACATTGAGGTCTTCTGTTAAAGGCAGCATACCACGAATCTGGGCTGGTACGGATTTTAGGTGGAGTATCCGTATGCGTGGTCGATTATGGAGATCGGGGTGGTTCCGCTCATCTCTCCCTGAATCACTGCAAGCAGCCGCCCCCTGAATGCTGTTATGCACGATGCCTTCTATTGCAGCGCGCCACCCTTGCACGCGTAGAGTCCCTTACTGCCTATCGGGGCAGTTCGAATTGATTTTCGACGAATCGCAGGGCGGAGGCTTTCCCCTCGAAATTTGATATTTGATCTTTTCCTTTTTCATCTGGGAGGTTCGCTTGACTCGATCTTTTTGAACTACTTTTCAAGTATCTTTCGCGAAGTAACTGTGCTGCTTTCCAGCCTTTCTTCAGCATTTATCTTCGCACAATTACTAATGGGAAGCAGGACAGTCTGATGGGAAATTGAAGACCTTCTCGGCACAAATGAAGAACGGCTAATTGATGATAATGGAGGATAGGACAACGATTAATGTGCAGCCTACATGAAGCTCATGGGATATAGAAGATAAAAGACGCAACAGCAAGAGGTTTTCATGTCAGTAGAAGTCGCATAACCTTCCAAAAACTTCCATGAATAGGCAGACTTGTCGATAGTCCAATTTAGAAACATTCAAACGAAGCAACCCCTCTCGGAACCCATCGCAGAAAATGTCATGGAAATGTTCCTTTCTGCATAGCTGCCACGAACGTCCGAACCCGAAATTGTGGCTCGCAGAACTTTGGAGGCATTTTGGATAAACGCTAAAAGCCCAAAAATGAATAGAAAGGAAGAATGCATAGCCGTGACCAACGAACTGGCTCTGTATCAAAACCTTTGCGGGTTTTGATCTACGGGGTCATATGCGGGTCGTATCCTAATTAGTATTAGCGGAGCGATTTTATCACGCGGAGGCCCGCTAATATCACGGCAACGCGGCTACCTGGGTAAGCACTACGATTTGGACTCTTGGTTTCGATTTTGGATGTAGCATGTAGATCCTAGGGAATGATGACTTGTTCTGGATGAGGCATTTGAGAGGATATATCACGAATGATCTGACTTTCCAGGCTCTGACGAAGGCGACGACGCCGAAACCTTAGCCGTAAAAGAGTTTGTTAACAATCTTTAGAGATATATCGACAAGTTGCAATTTATATGCCAAGATTCAAGGAAAGTCGAACTTTCTCACTTCTATGCAGACTTCTCTTCAGATTAAGTTACTTGGATTCTTGTCCTTTTATAGCTCTGATGACTAGACCAGAAAAGCCTATACGGAACGAATCCGCGTCCAATTCACAACGCTGCTCATTTCGAATGTTGCGAACAGCCAAATCGATGATACATGTTTAAAGGCCTCACCCCCGAATCTGGGGTGGTAGGGGTTTCAGGTGGATAATGCTTATACGGGGTCGTAGATTGTGGAGAAAAGGTGATTCCGTTCATCTCCATGTATCAGTGTAAATGGACGACCCCGGAACGCTGTTTCCTACAACGTCCCCTATTGCAGCGCGCCACTCCCGCCTGCGATTCGTCGAAAACCAACTCGGACGAATCGCAGGAGGGACGGGGCGAAACGATTGGGGGTTGTTCTGGGGTCATCCGTTCAGACTGATACAGGAAGAGATGAACGAAATCACTCTTTTCCCACAATATACGACCCCGTATAGGCACTACCCGGCTGAAACAAGCACCACCTCAGATTCGTGGAGTGGTGCGAAAAACCGAAAAGAGAAGATTATTTTATACGGAGAAATTTGATGGAAATGTTTCTCCGTTCTTTTACATAATTACTTCAAGGACAACTCCAGTCCGCTCCAAATCGTTACCGCTTATCAACACCTAATTTCTGCTGGAAATTAGTAGAAGGATAAAAATATGGGAACAGTTCGGGAAGCGTCACCTGATGAAATTGCACAAGAAGAGCGGTAGTACAGCTCACCCAAACATCGATTTGTGAGGAGTTTAAACCGAGATCGCACAATCGGTAGTCCCTAGCCGATAATTCTAGCTGTCTGGCATTAATTCGGATTCTAAATGCTCGTCGTCAGTTCGACTGAAGCCTATCACATCATCCAGCAGCTGCCGCGATTCGAAGTATGCTCAACTCAAATAAATCCACAAAGACAGAGTTGTGAAATGTTTATTAGATACGAATCACACTGAGATATACAATCACCGAATCTGTCTCACGCAATGTACAACAGTATCACAATGAGAAGGGCATAGTAAAGGGGTTAAGGCAGCGGGTATTGGCATTATTGTGAGCAAGTAACGAGGGCGTATCCTCGACAACAATAACAGAATGTACGTCGATGGCAACCGTATGGGTGTTTTAGACAAGAATAAATGCAGATACACATAACCCGGCACTAGTTAGTCACATAGGACCGACACAGAGTACTCAGTGTTTGCTCGTAGACGTTGACGATTGAGTCGTCACGACCTGCAAGGACAGTCAGAATCTGGGTTGATTTGCGTGTAGAGGAGAAAATTACCTCTGTGCGTAGTCGTTCACACTCGCCGTCCTTTATAGGTTCGTAGTGGTGGGAGTGAGTAACACGTGTGCGAACATCTCCTATTTCGTGCTCTTCTAAGTCGGATTGACCGATGTCATGCTCCTGCAACAGTTAATTTAATAGCACTGTGTATACTAGGGCGCAAAAAAGAAACAAAAGTCTTCGAAGGTAGTTTTCGTTGTTGCAATTCTGCACTGCTGATTTCAACCTTTGGGTATGGGTATTTTTTAGTTCTACTTAATCGCTTACCCACCAATCGTATTCCACTAGCAGTTCTACCTTTTAAAGATGGAGTTTCCGAATTTGCTATAGTCAGTTCACTACTATGCAATCAGATTTTCGCTGTTCTAAAGAACGTTCCCTTCCTCCTCTCCCTCAGGATCTCATCCGATCGCTGCATCTGACTACAAACTTCAATTTACCAGGGTAAAAAATTCACTTTCTTTTCTCTCTTTTCTCAGATATGCGCACTCTCTTTTACTTCGTGCACTTGCCTTTACTTCCTTTTTTCCTAATGTTGTTCATCTTTTCATTACACTTTGCACCTTGTTTTTTAGTCATGACCATGCACCTACGCCTGCAACTTGGATTATAGGCAAATTTTACGGTAGAATACGACTTCATCTAGCTTATTCCGCTATGCAATGCATTTATCTTCGCACAATTACTAATGGGAAGCAGGACAGTCTGATGGGAAATTGAAGACCTTCTCGGCACAAATGAAGAACGGCTAATTGATGATAATGGAGGATAGGACAACGATTAATGTGCAGCCTACATGAAGCTCATGGGATATAGAAGATAAAAGACGCAACAGCAAGAGGTTTTCATGTCAGTAGAAGTCGCATAACCTTCCAAAAACTTCCATGAATAGGCAGACTTGTCGATAGTCCAATTTAGAAACATTCAAACGAAGCAACCCCTCTCGGAACCCATCGCAGAAAATGTCATGGAAATGTTCCTTTCTGCATAGCTGCCACGAACGTCCAAACCCGAAATTGTGGCTCGCAGAACTTTGGAGGCATTTTGGATAAACGCTAAAAGCCCAAAAATGAATAGAAAGGAAGAATGCATAGCCGTGACCAACGAACTGGCTCCGTATCAAAAGCTTTGCGGGTTTTGATCTACGGGGTCATATGCGGGTCGTATCCTAATTAGTATTAGCGGAGCGATTTTATCACGCGGAGGCCCGCTAATATCACGGCAACGCGGCTACCTGGGTAAGCACTACGATTTGGACTCTTGGTTTCGATTTTGGATGTAGCATGTAGATCCTAGGGAATGATGACTTGTTCTGGATGAGGCATTTGAGAGGATATATCACGAATGATCTGACTTTCCAGGCTCTGACGAAGGCGACGACGCCGAAACCTTAGCCGTAAAAGAGTTTGTTAACAATCTTTAGAGATATATCGACAAGTTGCAATTTGTATGCCAAGATTCAAGGAAAGTCGAACTTTCTCACTTCTATGCAGACCTCTCTTCAGATTAAGTAATTGTGCGAGGAGTTACTTGGATTCTTGTCTTTTTATAGCTCTGATGACTAGACCAGAAAAGCCTATACGGAACGAATCCGCGTCCAATTCACAACGCTGCTCATTTCGAATGTTGCGAACAGCCAAATCGATGGTACATGTTTAAAGGCCTCACCCCCGAATCTGGGGTGGTAGGGGTTTCAGGTGGATAATGCCTATACGGGGTCGTAGATTGTGGAGAAAAGGTGATTCCGTTCATCTCCATGTATCAGTGTAAATGGACGATCCCGGAACTATTTCTTACGATGGCTTCTGTTGCAATGAGCAACCGTTGAGCCCCGCCCCTCCTGCGATTCGTCGAAAACCAACTCGAACGTGGTACGAAAAAGTTCCGGGGTCGTCCGTTTACTCCGATGCAGGGAGAGATGAATGTAATCACCTCCCTCCCCACAATCTACGACTCCGTATAGGCGTCACCCGCTTGTAACCCGCACCACTCCAGATTCGTGGGGCGATGCCTTTAATGAAGAGAAGAAGAACTAGTGAAATAGATTTAAAAAAAAAAAACTTAGATGAAATATCAGCGATATTTACCGAAGAGTACTCAACAACTTCGCGGTCCCGTGCAGCATAATCCTTCGATTTCACTCGTCCTATAGAAAACTCTGCAACACTTTCTCCACGTTCGCGCTCCTCACCTCCCACGTGATGGAAATTTCTCTGAAAATACGAATCTATGTTGGTCATTTTTTCGTAGCGTTTATTGACAGATCTACCTCATTGAAAGCAGCGCTATTCGAATAGTCGGAATTCCGGACGGCATATGACGACGCTCCCATCAAGGAGGAATGTGCTGCCTGGAATAGTTTTATCCGGTAACGCGGCTGACGTGATCGTTGAAAACTTACCGCGCTCTCGCCATGGGACACGGTGTGTTCGGTGGGATAGACGTACGACTCGGCTCTAGTTGTGACTACGTTTCCGGCATGGTCAGTTGTGGTCGTAGTTTTGATTTCTTTCGTTGTGACGTCAGTGATCACCTTTAAATAATCACCTTTGCTAGGAATGTAGCCTGGCTCACGCGGTTTGGAAGATTTTTTAAGAAGCTGTTTATCACTGCAGATGCACAAGTGTGGTTACGTGCGAACATTTCGTTTTTCTGATAGTGAAGATAAAAAGAGAATTGGTGCAGCAGAACTAAGTTCTATCTGGACTCATGAGTCCACTGCAAATTATTGATCCAACACCAACCAACTGATTGTGCTTATAAAAGGGGGCCCTCATGCTCTGTAGGTACGTACGCAGCCAGAGAACAAGTGGTTAGAGGTGAAAATTCTAGATGCCATTTGTAACTGGTGCAGGACTTGAACCAGATGGAAGGCACAAGCAACGAAAAATTGCTCACACCTTTCGTTCGATCTCCTCTTTTATAGTATATTCAGATGAGGCACTCGACATGCTATCGTCAGAATCATTAAGGCGTCCGGCGCCTCCAACGAGATGAGCACGAGGGATGCGAACTGCACCTAAAAGTACTGCTTTAACGACTTTCATGTAAGAGCTCTCTAGAAAGCATAGAATTCCGGGATTCCAAGAAACATTGGTGCGAATTATCTTCAACGGCATAAAGCTTGACTGCACTTGAACTAATACAAAAGAACTGAATCTGGACATATATGGGAAATTTTGACACCTTCAGAGAGGTATTGGTCTAGGCGTGCGACGTCCATGCTCTTGGCGCTATCCATAGCAGCTGCACCAGCCTAGAAGAATGAAGTCAAGTTTTTTTTTAGCGCTTTCGCGAAATTTGTATATGGCCGTTTTCTCGTTGTGTAACGTGTTCCCGCAGGTTTGATATTTTCTTCTTGAAAGGAGTAAAAAAAGAGGTAAGAACAGCTTCACCTTCAGTTTGGCTCGTGGTATCCCAATGTCGGGGTAGTACTCGTGTCCAGCTGCACTAAGGGCTGAGAATTCTGCCCCACTCTCTGATGAGGAGGACCCCTCAAGTGTGGACCACGGCCATGCTCCTCCTCTTCTGAAAATTTTTCGTTCCTGTTGGAGACGTGGACCTATTCGTTGCTGGCACTTGATACAGTAGGATCAAAACGACATGAAGCACGTACGCAATTACGTACGCGACTTCTCTCGAGGCTGTTTTGTGGAGCTTGGTGAGACCCTTGCTGCAGTTTGTGACGGTCCCACCCCGGTTCCAACTGTCTCCACCGCGCCGTTTCGAGCGCGTACGCAAATGCACCGCAACCACACTCGTGATTCATGTCGTTTTCACCCGAGTATACAAAGAAGACAGCTAATCACCTGTAGACAAAAGGTGCTCCACCGGCCATTCCTCGACCCTTGAAGCAGTGACATTTTGTACAGAAATAGAGGAGACAACAGAGAGTGAGCAGAAGGAAGAGAAGAGCGAGCAGGATGAGTAGCACGAGCGAGGCGTTCGAAGGGGCCACCTGAAATAGAACTTGTGGCTGCTTTATTCATTCGGAGAACGGCACGTACCTGACAGTACTCGCCAGACCATCCTTCGGTACAGACACATGTGATGTTATTTGTTCGAGCATTGTGCACGCAGTCGCCGTGGGAGTTGCAGAGGTCACACAACAGGGCACCGCACACACGTCCTGGTTCGTCAGGGTTACCATCGATGTAGCCATCAGGGCATTTGCAAGTGTATCCAATCGGCCTGTCGATGCAGTCAGCCACTCCTAGAATGCAGAATGCGAATGTAAGCTGTGTTAGCCGCCAAGAAAAAGAGAACCTGAGCAATTTGTAAGACCAAGTGCGCACTCGTTCACATCTCTTACATGCATGCAGAACGTGTCATCTCCAAGGCCAAGCGCGTTGCGACGTTCGCTTTTTCTGAAAAAGGCGTCTTTGCGAAAAAGACGTTGTAATGTGTAGGATCTCAGCTCTCGCTCAAATGCATGTTTTAATGGCGTGAGAGAGTAGAAGGCTAAATTACCTGATGTCTGTGAACCCAGGATCACACCGACATTCAGCCTGTTGTTCCATGTTTTTGCAGGTTGTGTTCGTAGGACAGAAGTTGACATCGCTGCAGTAGTCGAGCACACAAACCGATCCTTAAAGGACGAAGATAGTGGCCAAAGAATCGCCAGGTTCGGTATTTCCTACCCGGCACAGCTCCTGGCGGCGAAGCGTCTGAGTAGGAGGGCAAGCACTCGCACTTGTACAAATGCTCAAGGTCAATGCACCGCGCGTTCTCTGAGCACTCATTGTCTTCCTTAATAGAAACCCATTCTACGAAGAAGTGTTTCATAATTATTCGTACAAACCTTTCTTTCGCACTCGTTAAATCCATATGTAGGTACACATTTTTTTCCTGGATCGGAAGGATCCATCTCGCGGAAACCAGCCCCACATTCACATCGATAAGAACGGTTGGACGTATCGATGCAAATGCCTTTGGGATGGCAGTCGTTCTGCAGCGAATGAATCCCTCAGTTATGGAAACAGATCAAAAATGACTGAATTGCACAAGACTTCTTACTTTGAAGCAAGCTTTGTACGGGTTCGGCTGGTACTCGTTCAGATAGAGGCCGCTGTCTCCGACCTCATAGCCATTTTTTTCGATTATGTAACGAATTAGCTCGTAGTAAACATCAGAAGGAATTCTCACTGCTCCTAGAAACGCCGCTAATAATGGATGAAGAGAAAATATTGATGGAATACACACCTTTTCTGAAGTGAACTGTAGTGTTGAAAAGAAGCCCGCTTTCCCAACTGGCATTCATTATCTGAAGGGAAATTGAACGTGAGTTAAACATCCATTCAGCAGCGAAGAGAAAAGTACCTTGGGATTGATGATCTCATTCACATCTGCAGCAACAAAGGCGTCCCGAATTGTAGTGTGAGGATAGCAACCACCTATTCCTTTCTCATAATCTTGAACATAGGACTGGAAAAAACAAATCAAAAGTCTTCAAGCTTCTCCTTACGCAGTGCACTCCCCCTCACTTGCTGTCAAATATAGCTTGTCAAGTTCATCCTTAAGAGTCGAGTTTGGTCGTAAATAGCAGTGATACTCACTTTGTATGTTGAATCCATGGGGTTAGCAAAAGAGTCGTTGTAAACGAGATTCTTGTACTCCTTTCGTATAACCCACAACGGGAAGTTCCACGATTCGACTGCTCGGCAGATGTCTGTAGAGGCAGCACGTCGCATCCCGACTGGACATCCGCACACTGACCCAGCAATGCAGATCTGGAGATTGTTCAAGGTACAGAAGAAGGATCAAAACCAAAATACAATTAGTGATCACCTCGCCCAGCTCAGTCTTACAATCGTGTCCTCCGCACTCGCCAACAGGCTCCTCAACGCGACAAGGATTGAGCAATTCGCTATCGTCAGCAATACGCAGTGATCCTCCTCCTGTGTTTTGGTAGGCTTACTAAGGACACTGTCTCCGATTGAACTTCCTTAAGTAAGTGTTTTGACTGACCAATAACTCCATTTGTTCGCTGAAGTGACGCCATCATCTGCCTCCAGACTTCGCACTTGTCTATCGGCTGTTGTTTCGATGGAGTCGTCTGCACATCGTACTTGAAGAGCAGTCCATCAGGCCATGAGCTGAAAAGCACAGAGTAGCAACGAAGCAGTTTCAGAACTGATTTCTAAGTAAAATGCGGTAAAAACGTTCGGGAACGACCAACGACAAGCACCTGTTCACTGTTTTCGGGTGGGTGATGTAGTCGACTTTTGTGTTGACGTAACGTGGAGCATAGATTGTTCCACCAAAAGTCCGAGCCATGTCTTTCTTAAATTTTGAAGGCCTCATATATCAAAACTCAAATATCAAGAGGAGAGTGCAGAAGTCTAGATTGTACCTGGAACAAGTCGACAATTTCAACATAAGGAGGGCTCTTAGTTGATCCATACTCGCTTGAATAAAGAAGTGGACGGGAATCCCTGCTTACCACGCGGATTTGTAGGGGCGTCTGCTCGACCACTTCGCATCTGAATGAGATTCTAATCATTCAAATCCCGAAAACACTGGGAATTTTGACTCGCACGCACCTTCCAGTGGCTACAGATCTGCTCTCCCCTGGTCGACATCCGCAGTAGGAGCCGCTGATGCACACCTCTCCTGCTGTGATTTTGCAGAACTGTCGACCACAGGGCAAACCTTCATTTAGTGGATGTGATTGGACAGGTGTGATGGTTATATGCTCGATCTTGTGATCGACCTGTATCAAACGAACGATCCTTCGTTAGTCACACAGTAGAGAACGAACGAGAAACATTTTCACGAAAATTATATGCTACAGCGTCAGACACTTGCCTGGAATTCTAGACAAACTCGTCCAGGTTCCTGTGGATTGGGCGACTGATCATAGTATCCTTCTCTGCAACTGCAGATGTAACCATCGTCCATGTCTTGACACTCTGCGTTCTTGTCGCAGTTGTTCAGATTACGGTCCAAGCATTCGTTGAGGCGACACATGCGTCCAGGATGACCTGAATAACACAAGCCATGACAAGGAAGAGGTTTTCCGAGGTTGGACTTACCAGAAGGACTTTCATCGCGATACGGAGGTTTACACTTGCAGTCGTAGCCACCCTCGCGATCAATGCAAATTGCATTGCGGTCACAGTCGTTTAGGTTCGGAGAGTCGCACTCGTTAATTACTGGGAAAAAACGAGGTAAAACGCGAATAATCTAGACTGTTTCTGCGTTCGGAAACTTACTGTACGTGCACTGAGTTCCGGGATGACTGGGATCATTGTCATAGTACCCCGATTTACATCTGCACTCGTATCCATTCTCCTTGTCGATGCACTCAGCGAATCTTGAGCACATGTTCAGAGAAGGGTTGCGGCACTCGTTGACTTGTTTCACACCTAAAAGAAAGATGGCGTCATTTTCATCCGTGCGGGATTAACGGTTGAATTTCTGAAGACTGACACAATCGACCGGGGCGGTTAGGATCCGGTGACTTATCCAGAGTGTTGATTGGACAGCGGCATGTGTAGCCTTCTCGCTTGTCCTCGCAGATGGCTAACGAATGGCAATCGTTCAAGGACCGATCCAGGCATTCGTTTACCTGCAGCAAACGAAATTCGACAATGTTCGAGTGAGATTTCTTCACTGGTTATACGGCGATTTTTTCTGTGTAAATTTTTTTAATACTCACAAACCGAGAACCCACCATTTCTACGCAGATCCGACCAGGTCTATTGTTACGATTTGGAGATTGGTCGATGTAACCGTCACGACATTGGCAGGTGTATTTCTCAGGACCGGACACTTCGCTACATATTGCTGCTGAATGGCAGTCGTTTTGGCTGCAAAATTGAGTTTCTCGTTGAAATCGAATCAGTTGAGGATTTCATGCAAGTGTTTTTCTTTTTGAAATTTTCCTTATTTATTTCGTCTACTCTGAAGTATGACGAGTACGGAGAAAGCTTTTGCAGAACAGAAAGGAAGAATTTGTTTAATTTTACCTATTTTCACAAATCAGTCTAAAATATTCTCCCTTGCACACATAGCTTAATTTTTGAACTTTCCTAAGTCTACCTTCTGTCTAGGCAAATGGGCTCTGTTAAGACACAGATCCTTCCGGGCTTCGCAGGATTTGGGGATTTGTCCGCATATCCTTGGAGACATTCACAGGTGTAGGACTGTGCACCGGTGGCCCTGCAAGAACCGGCCGGATGGCAGTCGTTGAGGTTCGGGTCTTGGCAGGGATGGCCTGGAAAACATTTATAACTGAGGTTTTTGCAATCTTAAGGTTTTTCAATGATTCGAATACGCGTTAGAACGAAAGTTTTGTAGGAACTAATGAGTCCTGGACCATCTGAAATAAACACGAGAGACTAAGCCTACGAGGTGGAGGAGTTGGTGGTGGTGGTGGTTCACAGACTCTCCCTCTTTTCGTTGAATCTGGAGATCGGTCGATGAAACCACGAGCACATTCGCAACGGTATCCTTTAGCCTCGTCGTAGCAAATTGCGTTTCTTGAGCAGGTGTTCAGTTTTGGATCTCGGCATGCGTTATCTGAAGGAATGACATGGAAAAAGTGAAAAAAGAAGTTTTTTTCTCGAAATATTGGTCAGGTCCTCAATATGAGGAATACAAAAGCGCAGAAATGACCCACTTCTCACACAAATACGTCCTCTCTGTCCATCAGGAGACTGATCGACATAACCTTGGATGCAGGAACACTGGTATTTATTGCCCCCTAATGGTTCGCAGACCGCCGCAGAGCTGCAGTCGTGATTTGAAGGACATACTTCTGGAACAGAAAGACCTTAGATCAAGCAAGTTAGTAGTTAGTAGCAATGAGTGATGTAACCTGGCGCGCTGCAAACCCTTCCTGGCTGGCTGGCTAAATTCGGCGACCTATCCACGTAACCCTCACGGCACTCGCATGTGTACCCCTCCTCCAGGTCACGGCAGTCTGCCTGAGCGCTACATGTGTGGTGGCCAATAGCGCATTCGTCCACCTGAATTAATGTCAAGAATTAATTTCACAGAAATACTATACAACACCTTCTGAGCAAGAACTCACCAGTTTTACGCAAACTCTTCCAGGACGATGCAGCTTATTGGGAGATCGGTCAATAAAACCGTCAGGACATTCGCAGGAGAACGATTGCTCGTTGTCGTGACAAACTGCCGAAGGGTCGCAGTCGTGCTTGCCGGTTGCGCATTCGTTCTCAACTGAAACTATCCAACTACGTTCTGGTTCGGTAGATATTCTGACGATTGCAGCTTACACATTAAGCAAACGCGGCCAGGAAAAGCTGAACTTGGCGAGATATCTTTGGAATTAGAAGGACATTCGCATTCGTATGAATCCATCGTGTCGCGACACTTCGCATTGCGATCGCAATCGTTCAACTTTGGGTCACGACATTCATTCACAACTGAAATGGGACGTTAAGAAAGGAAGTGAATGAGCTGCGGTTTCCCTTACGTCTGCGACAACTCCTTCCTTTCAGTTGTGGCGACGGCGACACGTCCAAGAATCCTTCGCGACACTCACAGCGATACCCTTCTTCCTCGTCAATGCATCTGTTGAAAAAAAAGCAGTGGAATTTTTCTTTGGTGGCTGTTAAAAAGTAAACGGTATTTAAAGGTGTGATAGAATTTGCAGCAAATATTTCGTGGTATGTATATTGCACAGGCTCCAGTCACCTGTAGAAGAAAAATATTTTTAATTTACTTGTCTAACTATGTTCTTCCAGTGGTTCACACTGCTTCAGTTGTCGACGGTTAAATGACCTCTTCGTCGAGCGGAAATTCCTTCTTTTCGAATCTACCCTTAAAACTTTCAAAGCAGGAAAAAGCAACACGAGGGCAAAGTTTTGGGAATGAGACGGATGAGAGGTTAAATGTAAATTCAGTTAACTTGGCACAATAAGGGATTCTGCAAACGCAGCTGTTGCTTTGCAAAACTTTATTTCCTTCGGAATCTGATTCGAGTTTTGGCGTAGGCGTAGTGAAACCGCATTTATTCAAACACTGTCATTGTTTCAGTTGACGGTTTACTTCATAGGAAGTTCAAAACTCTCACAGCCGAACAACACAACATGTGAAGGTCTGCCTTTCCTCAGAACTTGAAAGGAGGTACCATCTTAAACGGTAATGTGCGGCCATTCCGAACCATTTCAAACCTGATATTGTTCCTTTACGTAGACTAAGAGAGCAACTCCTGACAAGTTTGTAAGAAGATCCGAACGTGGGAGAGTGCAGATAGCCGGGAGGGATATCCGACAAGGGAACTGCACTAGATTAGGCTAGTTCGCTTGCCAGATATATCTCTCCTGCTTGTTCAAATTAGTCATTGGATTTTTACTCATGGAGGTTCCAACCAACCT
This sequence comes from Necator americanus, assembly GCF_031761385.1. Classification (NCBI taxonomy): domain Eukaryota; kingdom Metazoa; phylum Nematoda; class Chromadorea; order Rhabditida; family Ancylostomatidae; genus Necator; species Necator americanus. Next base: position 22,920,169 of record NC_087373.1, read on the forward strand.
TGCATTTTTATCGCAGCTATTCATGCCCGGAACGGCACATTCGTCAACCAGCTGTTTGCAGATCCTGCCCGGTCGTCCGTGGGATCGGTCCATGAAACCCTGGTTACATCTAAAGCGCATTGACTTATATTTGTTGTGCAACACGCAAAATATTGGACTTTAATGCGAAGATGAGAACTATTTTGTCGTTAGCAGCTTACTGTGTTCAATGTATTCGAAGATATTAACACAAATCCACTGCTTCTTAGAGGACACTGTCTTTCATCCTCCCCCAAACATTCAGTCATCATAAGAGGAAGAACGTGCACCTTGTTATGATCTGCCTTATTAGATCTTATTTGAAAATATTTAGCAGAATAATGACTTGAGAACTTCCGAGATATAACCTTGTTTTAAAGACTATATCAAGTCCTACTTTCAATTTTGCCCTAGATGCAAATGAAATGTTTCCTGAGATTAATTTTCCTCTCCAAGTCAAACTTCGAAGACGTGTTCGACATTCGGTTTTTTTTTCAGCTGTTAGGCGCTGTTGGAGCCTTACTTTGCCAGTATGACAGTGAAAATGCGACATACCCTCTACAAATCAACGAATTAGAGAAATCGCAGACGCCCGGTGCATCAGTTCATTCAATTCTATGTAAGTGCAGTGGCCACGGTAATTCATCACCAGGAAGGAGAAAAAAACGCGGACTCACTTTTCTTCGTTTTCTGGCGAAGATTTATTGTGGGTAGTGTACATACGTGATGCATGATATTCACGAAATGACACCTCGTGAACTGGATTAATGGTTAAATTAACCGACGAAGTAACTCACTACACTCGTGAGAGTAATAAAATCAACCGTGAAATTTCGTTTCGAGAATGACATCAGTGAAAGGAAGTTGATTTGTTGGGGAAAAACGAGCTGGGGCGGAGTGGTACCCCAAAAACTGTGCCTAGTAGCAACCTACGCAGGTTTCCCTGAGGTCGGAGCCACTAAACACAGTTCGTTATTTAGTAATTCAGTCGGTTAGCATAAGTACCTCACATAATTGAGCAATTCTCATTTTCAATCAAAATTTATCGTAATGGCTTCCCAAGTCTATGTCAGGAAGGCTAACAGGCAGTAAAAATCAATCGCAATTCGTAGTGTTTCCTATTCGTTTTAGGTTGACTGCGCAAAATTTTCGAAAATCACCGTATGTAGGGCGGAGCCAACGGGAGTCGGCCTTTCTTTTGCGTAACGACAAAAATGGCTGCTTTTAGCATAAAGACTCTGTGATTTCACTGTGATTACCATGTGGCGAAGCCTACATCGAAGTTCAACGAAGGATTCAACGAATGACTTGCTGTTCTTGGGTTGTTATGGAAGCGACCGTTCCCCTATTGTGGAAATCCCCGTAAAGTTACGAAGTAGCAAGCTACACAAGTTTGGTACTCATACTCATTAACGTAATTACTGAATCAACCAACCCTATTTGGTTGCTTAGACCTCAAAAAACCTGCTAAGCAGGAAAAAAGCAAGGAAGCAATAACGACCACTTTCTGGGTGATCCTCAGCTGATGATCTCTTATCAAATTTAAATCCAAATTTGATCTCTTTTCCTAGGATGTGTGATTGTTTCGCGAGATTTGCAGATGTCCCGAAGCCGATCTGCTACTACGAAGAAGCGAACATCGAAAACTTCCCCGAACGCAGCTTTAATGCATTTCCTTCAGAGGGAATTGTTCAGCAGGAAGCTGTCCTTCAACGCAGACTTCATCTCTAAACAGTACACACCTGCATTCGTAGCCCTCTTCCTGGTCGATGCACTGCGCGTGCTGGTGGCAGTCGTTCAGATGAGGGAATTGACACTCGTTTACAACTGAATCAAACAGGCTTACAGAACGTGCTGCTCTCCTCAGTACTGCGACTCACGTGGTTTGCACATCCTGCCCGGTTTATCTCCAATGTCCTTGAATCCAGACCTGCAGCGGCATGTGTATCCGACCAACTGGTCGATGCATTCAGCGGATGGGTGGCAGTCGACAAGTTGCGGGAAGTCGCACTCATTGATAACTGGAAATTGCAGCGAGAGTAGCCATGGAGGAACTAGTTAATTTCCGGCTGACGCTGACACCCACCTGAGCATGAACCGCTTGAGTCTCGTTGGTAGTTGATCGGACAGGCGCACTTCTGTTCGCCATTTACCAGACGACAAACCTCGTTCAAGTGAGCTTTGCACTGGTTAGGCCCATCTATTCGGCACTCAGGAGGTGGCGGTGTTGGACGAGGCACACAGAGGCGGCCGGGATGAGTAGCCCGGTGGGGAGACTGGTCGAGGAACTCCGGTTTACATCTGCACGTGTAGCTTTGGGGAAGATCCTGGAAGCAAACGTGAAAATTTTCAAACAGGGACAACTACGTTTTGCAGACAAGACAATTTTGCTTGGTCCTTTAAGTTTCTCCCGCGAAAATTTCAAAGTTTCTCAAGGCATCCCTAACGACTGAGATTTGAAGCAGGCACATGTGACAGACCCTAAAATCATTGAAAACATTTTTCCTGGCAGTTTTAAAAAATTGGAGAGGAAGAATGGGCTTTTTCCACATCTACCGAAACTGAGAACGTCTATCCCCGTGAAAGCCCAGAGATCCTTTTTGAATTATGGGAAAGCTTCTTGGATTATTGCACGCCGCAATTTCAAATGAGCAGTGAGAAAGGGAAAGACTCTCTTGGAAATTTACTAACAACATAAAGTTTTTGGTAGTTTTTCTGCCAAAGTCACATCTCCGTAACATTTTTGGCGGATCAATGGACAGAAAAGTAGCGCAACGGATCAGTACCACATTGCTGTAATTTAGATACCCTTGGCTTTCTGTATTGCCCTAATCGAGCGTTCATGGCGGTCATCCCTGCAACTATTGTTATGGGCCTCATTCTACATTAGTTTACATTAGTGTACTTTTTTCTGCTGGGAAGATTAGAAGTTTTTAGCGCTGTAGCTTGTGTTAGTAATTTTCTAGTAGAATGCACTAGTGGGATGAGTTTTGCTGAAAGATGTTCGTAGTAAAGTTGAACCTGGCAGAAGGCGTCACTGTGACAGTCGTGCTTGCCAAGCCGACATTCGTCTACTAGTGCGGGCCGGCAGATTCTGCCAGGGCGCCGCGCAATGTCCGGTGATTCGTCAACAAAGTCGTCGCGGCATCGGCACTTGTACGATTCCGGAGTGTCCATGCAGTCGGCGTTCGGCGAGCAGTCGTGGCGTCCGCTTGTGCACTCGTTGATTCCTTGAGAAAAGCTATGAGATCAAAACAATTAGAACCGCTTAGGACGAACTCACTTAATAGGCATTTTCTTCCAGGTCGATTCACTGGGTCTGCGGAAAGATCTATATGTGTAGCCGGACAGGCACAAACGTAACTATCCTCAGTGTCCGTGCAGATCGCTTCTCGAGAGCAGTCGTTTTGTCCAGTTGCGCACTCGTCCACCACTGAAACACAGATTCATCGCTGATGTCGTGTTTTAGTTCATCTACTTTTGGAAAGCCACAAACTCACATCTTTTGCATTTTCTACCAGGTCTGTTTTGTCTATCAAATGAAACGTCAAGGTAGTTCATAGCGCATCGGCAAAGGAAGGAGTCCGGCGTGTCCTCGCAGATACCACCATCGCGAGCGCAATCGTCTGTTCCCAGTGCACATTCATTTTGCACTGCAACATTGAATCTCCACGATGGCAGAGTAGCCTGTGCTTAAACGTACGTGGTTTGCAAAGTCTTCCTGGTTTTGTAGCGATATTTGGAGAGATGTCGAGGAAACCTTGACGGCATCTGAATCGAACGAAATTCGGAGAAATGAATCGTGCCGAAAAAAGAAACGAGAGAGTTCTTCATCTATAACTGGTAAGACAGCGATCTCGTAGACTGCGCTGATCTTGAGAAGCTTTCAGCTTCGTCAAGCTCTCTCCAAGGGTATGCCATAGTAAGAAAAAGCCGCAACAGCCCCTCTGAAATCTTCGTTGTTCCATTCATATTACTAAAGAAGTCACGATAGAGACTAGCTATTATTAGCCAGCCTCACTTACGGCTGGGGTACTTGGCGTCTGCTGTTAAAGGCGCGGCACTCGTTATCGTTAATAAATGTTTGCAGATACACTCATAATACACTCGCACTCCAATCGAACTCCTCGTAGAAAATAGCGCGCCGGAACGCCCGAAGCCGTATCTTCCGGGCCGTTTTTTACGGCAATTAGGAAGAAATGGACGGATAGGGATGCGAGAGAGAGCTTGCCTCTCTCTCGCATCCCTGTCCTTCACCTTTCGCTGGAGTGGTCGGTGAGAAACGCCCTTGTTGGACCTACAGCGCAAGAATCCATGTTGAGGAAGGATATGTCTCTCAGCACTGGGAAGATAAAAGAACAACTCTTATCTTTTTTTACGAGATCTTTATGAAATCAAGCTACTTATCCTGCCTGTTCAGGCCACATCTGCTTTTAAGAAAACACATGCGAATAGAAAAAGCTACTTACCTTCTAGCATTTTTACTTTGTTAATTTCATTTTACTACTTTTATGCTTTAGGCTCTTTGTGCTTCATTCGCTCTAACAAGAAATTCTCATCCAAAGTTTTGTGGATACAGCGTAAATGAGAATCAAGCATCAATCTCGAAAGCAATCACTTTAGAGATGTTTATCGATGCAAATGTGATTAGCCGAACTTTTTCGTTTGTGGCTTTTTTCAGGAGTATTTTGTAATTACAACTGATCCATGCGTCAAAAAAGGAGCAAGATTGCTCGAACCTGCACATGTATCCATCATCCGTATCAGTGCAAATGGCTCTATCGGGGGAATCACAGTCGTTGAGTGTAGGATTGTCGCACTCAGGAATCACTGGGATGCACACTCTTCCTGGGCGGGATTTTGAAGGCGATTTGTCTTTGAAGCCGGGTGGACAAGTGCAGCTGTAATCATCATCGCCTGGAAGAGAAGGATTCGGAGAGTTTCAAATCTTTCACACCAACAGTACCTATTTGGGAACATCGAGCGTTGCGATCGCAGTCATTCTTGCCAGCCGAACATCTGTCATTTGTTTTCACTGAAAAACGGTAAAATTCTCACATTTAAAGAAGTCACTCAGAACAAAGCATACGTTTTTGACAATGGCGCCCTGGGTTCCTGAACTCATCCATATCGATGTATCCGGCTCGGCACATGCACGTGTACGCTTCTACCGTATCTATGCAGATGGCATTGCGATCGCAAGTGTTTAAGCTTGGCGACGAGCATTCGTTTACTAGCTCTTTACAAACAAGACCAGGAAAACTGTAAACAGTGTTGCTATACGTTACCGTCTCCGCACACAAATTGGATGTTACCTTTGTGCATTAGGAGAGTAGTCCACGAAGCCAGGTTTACATCGGCAAACATAACCGGATTGTGTGTCCGTGCAGAGTGCATTCGGAGAACACCTGAAATTGTGCCGTACAGTCCAGCAGCTGAAAATTCGCACTAAAGATTTTTAGGTACTTGTGAGTTAACATTTTTAAGGATAAAAAAGAACAAAGTCTCTGGCGTATCAATCTACTTGGGATGCGAAAACGCGTTCTACAGCAATCCTTAAAGGCATCACCCTACGAATCTGAGGTAGTACGGATTTCAGGTGGAGTATTCGTATACAGGATGGTAGATTATGGAGAGCGGGGTGATTGCGTCCATTTCTTCCCAATTGCCGTAAAAAACGGCCCGGAAGATGCGGCGCCGCACAGGGCTGGCGCGCTCCAATCGAACTCTTTGTAGAAAATAGTGCGCCAGAACGCCCGAAGCCGTATCTTCCGGGCCATTTTTTACGGCAATTAGGAAGAAATTGACAGAATCGCCCCCTCTCCATAATCTACTATCCCGTATACGAATACTCCACCCGAAATCCGTACCACCTCAGATTCGCGGGGTGATGCCTTTAATCGTCTTTCTTCGGTTTAGGTTTTGGATCGCGTGTTGAGATATACAATGACTTGCCCAACCCAGTGGCCCAACCGATGAGGAAGTCAGTGTTTATATACGGACATCTATCCCCAGGGAAGTCTAGTACCAATTCTCCACCTCGGGAATGAAAAGCTTGGTTTGCTGTAGGGCGGTTTAGACCCATCGACCGTGTGGCTACGGGAAGCATCTCACCGACTGCGCTACATTCGCCTCGTTATCATTTTTACAATTCTCATTAGTAGATGGCAACGAAATGATGGTCATCTTCTGACCATTACCGCAGCATTATTGTATTATTACTTTACTGCTGGTACCTGTGGGTTCCATCAAGACATTCATTTTGTTCGGCAATACAAAGCCTTCCAGGCCTCGCAACAGGGTCAGGCGATTTGTCGATGAATCCAGAAGGACAAGCGCACAAGTAACTGTCGTCCGTGTCAATGCAGCGTGCAGAGCGGTCGCAGTCGTGCTCGCCGGTGAGGCATTCATTCTTCACTGAAGTTGGGCAGAACTATGGATTTGCATGTATCAAGGGGGAAGTTGAGCTAAAAACTTACAGCAGATTCCTGTGACTGGATGTCGTCTCTCATTCTTGTCGCACTGACATGTGTAGAAGGCTCCATGAGGAAGACATTTCTCCCGTTTACGAACATCACAGGAGTAAGGCTTGTTGGGAAGGCAAGCGCCTGCAGAGAGAAACTTTATGCGCTCTGGGATAACGAGTAGAATCACACTTTGTACCTGGATAACTGCATTGTCCGGTGGAAGAGCTGCGCTCGAATCCACTCATACATTCGCAGTACCAATGACCCGTCCTGTCACTTGTGCAGTACTCATTCTGGCCACATTTTTGGCCACCATTATGACAGTCGGCGTCGTGTTGAGGGAAAATGTGTATCTCCTTCACCGAAACTGAAACGAATAAGATTACGGTGTTGAAAAAAGCGAAGATAACGAGGGTGCATGAGCCACATGAGTTAACATCGAAGCTGTAGGATTTTCAGACTTGTTTTTGTACATCTTCGCCTGTTGGGCACTTGTTTCGGTTGAATCTCCATTATTGTTCTTCCGACAGTTACGTTGCTTTGTTTACCGCCATTCTTCGCATCCACTTACCACAAAAACCAGTCCTGTGGTCCCTAGAGTAGCCGTCCGGACATGCGCATCGGTAGTTGTTATATGGTGTAACCAGACATTCCTCCGGATATATGCACGATGTGATCAGTTGTGGATTGCATAACGATCCTCCACACACTCTGGTTGTAGGATGCCGATGGAAACCAGCAGGACAGACACAACGTGTCCTGAATACATAATTAGGCCTCTACAAAGGTCAACACATACAGTATCCGAGCCTCCACAAAAAAGAGAATCAGTCCGACCTTCCATTTTCCTCAGCGCAGTATTCGTTCAGTGAGCGATCACATCCTGTCTGAGTTTTCGGATTACATGTTCCTTGAGGAGGAGATTCCATCTTCGCTGGAGAAGGGCATGCAGCCTTTTGGATCATGGAGCGTAGTCGAGTGTCCAGATCCTGAGAAGAGACCAGTATTCAAATAATTCGTTCAAAAATCCGAAACCTTTTCTACAACGGTCACCTTATCTACGTGCAATCTCTGGAAAAACTTATTTGAACACTAGAACCAATTCCAAAATAACGTTTTGAATTTTATAGAAACAGGAAGTATTTGTGAAGTTTCCCTCAAAGTCAACAAAAAAAAAAACAGAGATCCCGGCCTATCGCAAAGAAAGAAAGTTAAGGGCTAGTTTTTGAGAGAGTGCTAACGAAATCCACCTATTTTTCCTTAAAGTTCCTACCTTGAACTTATCCACATAAAACCATCTTGTCGGAGATCCAGCAATTGCTTCGAGTTCGCTGGCGAGTACATGGTCGGTGACACCGATGGAGAAAGTGTTGATGCTGAGTTTGCGCGCTGCTTCGGCTGGACCAGAAACGTTGTCTTGCGAACGACCGTCTGTGAGAATTATCGCAACTCTGCAATTGGGAAGGGATAGGTGTACGAGAGAAAAGTTGGATGACAAGACGGTATCCTGTCGTACCTCGAAATGTCACTGCTTTGCGGACGGGCTCCTCGTCTTTCGCTGAAGCCTTGTTGGACCATGTGTTGGATCGCAGCACCAGTGCGGGTCAGGCCAGTAAGATACTGCGTTTCAGTGATCGCACGCAGAACGGAAGCCTTGAACGTCACCTCTTGGAACGTGTTCAAATAAACTCGGGAACCTTCTGACCTTATCAGTGTACTGGTCTAAGTCGAACTCGTGTCGAATCTGATCCGAGTATTGTATGAGGGCTACTCTGGTGCGATCCAGTCCTATTTCGAACAACTCCACAAACTCACGCACGAACCTCAGCACCTAGAACTTAACAATGAAATGGTGTCAAAGAAGAGACGATCCCAGCAATTACCTCATTCTTAAAGACATATGAGCCGATCGAGCCGGACCCGTCAATTAGGAAAACGAGGTCGGTTTTCTGTTTTGGGCATGTGGTTTGGACAGTACATACACGACCCGGAGGAAGATTTGCATTCGAAGATACGTCCACAAATCCCGCGTAGCACTGGAATTCTTGTGGTTCGAATTGTTCAATGATATGAACAAAATGTGCGACAAACTTGGCAAGTGTAACCGTCAGGAGAGTCGATGCAGTCTGCATTGTCGTCGCAAGTGTTAAGGTGTTTGAATGCACACTCGTTGTTCGCTGCAAATTTCAGAAAGGAAGGTTTCTTGGAAGAAAAGAAAACGAGAGATTTTTGTTGACGTTAACCAAATATTCCCATCATTTTCCATATTTCCAGGGATGTTTAAGGAAATTGACGACGCTTTCACAACATCCTAGGAGTAAAAGCAAGAGCAAAATGGGAATGTGTTCCACGTGAGGATTGTTAGGGTTGAAAAGATGTCAGTTTTCTTCAGAAAAGATAACTTAGAGCTACTTCCCAGTTCTTTGATTTGTTAAATTCCTAACAAATCACGCACATGCGAGGCTTCTGCAGTTCTCCAGAAACAGCAAGTTACAGGAGAGGTCCGCTACGCGTCTCCATTTTCTTTTGGATTAAAGTTAGAATTTGAGGGGAAGAACTGAGAACATTGAGGAGACAATCGAACATATGTATCGTATATGTACATATATATCGAACATAACATATGCATATGCATATGTGCAAGCTGAAATGCTCACAGCTCTTCAGAACTTCACTGAATTAAGTTCATCCTCAACGTCTCGGACCTTTAGTGGGAAAACATGAGTTAATGGGAACGAAAGCACTACCTTGATGGAAATATTTGGCTAACGTTGCTGAAAAGCATAAAGTTTACTTGTTTTCATCAAAAACCTCACAATTTAGTCCTAACTGTTTTGTGACTTTCTCACTAATATTTCAACATATTAAGTTAGGTACAATAATCGTTCAAGGAAAAAAGGCTCACATTGAGTGCAAACTCGACCGGGGGGAAATTTGTGCTTGGAAGAAACATCCACATAGCCCTCCAGACATTGACATGCGTAGCCTTCAGTCAGGTCGACACACTTCGCGAAAGGCGAGCATTCGTTGTTTGTCGTAGCGCATTCGTTGACAACTGTAAAGTACGGTGGCGACTATCGTGCGTAACGCAAGCAGACGCCGTAACTCACGCTCTTTGCAACGTCTCCCTGGCTTTTGCTCTGGATCCGGGGACATATCGATGAAGCCGGGACGACACTGACAGCTGTACGAATCGAAAGTGTTGAGACAAACCGCATTCTTGTCGCATTCGGTGGTCTTTGAGCAAGCAGAGAACACTATAAACGCATAATGAGACGGCTTATCCACACAGGATTCTATGGTCAGGATTCAGATCCCACAACAGATAACGAGGTTCCACACCCACTTGTGCAATAAAGTGCCGTTATGTTTGCACTCTAATCTGTCGAGGCAAAAACCAATAGAAACCAAAGCAAGATGGAAGAAGGGAACCAGTTCCATTTGCGCTCTTAGTCATGATAAGATTCTCCAAAAAAGGAACTGGGAGCCATCCCATACATTTTCTCTGTCAGTAGCATGAGGAACTTAAATTCGGAAAGGAAGCCGCATGTCACATCCTTCAATGATAGTGGGAATCTCGATCACTGTCGATTTTTCTCGTTGTTTCGTCCCTCTCTTCTTAGAGACACGTACGAGTTTTCTACTTGGAACATTAGTAATCACATTCCGATAGAATTCAGCTTGTTCTTTGCTCTGATCTTTCTCTAAATTTCATCCTTCTCTAGAAATCCGGGAGAAGGATCTACAAATACGGGCTGAACTTTCAATAAAACTAACATATTTGTTTTTTTTAGTCTAGGAGCGGTGAAGCAGCCGCAAGTCAATCCTTTTTCAGAGCTACTGCTTGTTTCGAGTTATCAACACTATTTTTAGGCGGGCGACAGCTGCTGAATGCGAAAGTTCCTTTACAAACTTAAAAAAGACTATAAAAAAAAGCATACCTGCATTAAAAAAATTCAAGAGAAAGAACATTTGTTGTTTTGGGGATTGAATCAAAAACTTGCAAAGTCTATAAGAAACTTATCTATGCTATGATCTTGCGATAAAGCGATGTCAGAGCTTCTTACATTAGAAATAGTAAGATCAAAAATAAAAGTAGAATAGTAAAAATGATCAGTAGAAAATAGAGATCATAATTTTATGACAACTGCTATTTAAACCAATTTTTCATCAAACTTTATCAAGTATACTTTAGAAAGAAAATGTCACTGGCGTATCAATCCACTTGGGATGCATCAACGCGTTTTAGTATTGCTACTCTCGTTATCGTTGATGTTTTAGAACGCATGTTGGGCTATAGAATGATTTGCGAGGGCCAGACGATGGTCAAGTCAGGAGATCAGTGACTTGATACATCGGTTTGAATACGAGGGTACTGCAGGCTTCTCAAAATTGAAGTCTAAACGTGCTCTTAAGCTGTGATCTCTGTAACGAAAGAACCATTAGCAGGTCGGGTAACGAATTCTCGACACAGTTTTTTCGGGAGCATATCGATAAAGCGAATCGAGCAAAGTTCCGTTCGTCGCTGCTGGAACAATCAGCGAAACAGGTCAGGCGTCGCCCTTCACCCACTCACACCAATTACCATGAATCACACAGCACCCACCACACCCAACTGTTCCCGAACATCAAGTCAACAACTCAACGTCAACCTGGGCATTGGCAGGGAATTATCCCCGATCCTCTCCGACACGAAAGTGTCGTTCTAAAGTGCTCACTCACATCGACAGGTACCATCTTCGTAGCGGAACGCGTTTTCCGCACACTGGCAGGCGAAATGTCCTCGTTGACCTCGATCAGTGCACACTTCATTTGCTCCGCACGAAGATCTCTGCAACACGCGCAATACAAACACTTCGAAAGGGGTTTGTCAGCCACTGACAAGGAACCACCTTTGGATCACATGAGTCGTGTGAGAAAGAGCTGGTGAAGTCAGTCAAAGTGATCTTCTCGACAGGTTTACGGCAGACCCTTCCCGGATAGTGTGTTGCGTTCGGAGATGCGTCCACGTAACCGGAACGACACGAGCATACATAGCCTTCCTGGAACCGGGTAAACTGTTAGGAGGGGATGAACAGAACAAAAATCTAACCTTAGCATCCTCGCAAAGGGCGAACTCAGAGCAGTCGTTGAGCGATCTGGCGGAGCATTCGTTAATAGCTTCGATGCAACGACGACCTGCAATGTTCAAGTCTTCCAAAGTACGGATGCATGCCGTGGAATGTTCCTGTTCAGACTTCAAAGAGATTAGATAAAAAAAACAAAAAAGTTACCCAATTCCCGAATAAAATTGTAATTAAATAAATTTACACCAGATTTTCAGGATACTGGTAGCGCCGTTTACGTAAACTTAGAAATCACTACGAAGGGTTACCAGGTAGTCGATTGAAGGCAGCAGAAATATCGGCAAAACCGGGCCGACATTGACAAGTGAACGACTCATCGGTGTCCACACAAATCGCATTCTCGTCGCAATCGATGCGGTACTTTTCTCTGAAAGTGGATGAAAATACTCGGACCTGATATGATTTTAACATCAGAAATCAGTACTTGTTCGAACATTCGTTCACTCGAGCCTTGCACAGACGACCTGTTTGTCCAGGCCCTGAGATGTCAGCATATCCGGAACGGCATTGACAGGTGTAACCTTCGGCCTGGAAATAATACCTTAGCATCGAAACCAACACAAAAACGCGAAGAAAAGATGAAGAGTGCCTGACGTTGATTTTAGGGCTGCACCAACGAGTTCAACTTTAATTCAGAATCCTGGGTATTTATGAACGCCTGCCTATCAGATGAATTCTGAATTGCGTAGGCCTACCGATGTGCCAGGTCATTGTTCCTATTCCCGCAGATAAGTACTGTAGGATTTCATTGACCCCAGAGTGATTGATGGTATGGCTAGCGATTTCAAAGCAGTGGCCGTGCAGACGGTACGGAATCTATGTATACATATACAATGTATAAATTGTATTATGTGTGCATACATAGGTCATATAGCACATACGCAGCATATCTGCACAGAAATTCACAGAAATGTTAGAAAATGGGTGGAATACGGGAAAAAGATCGTTGAAAAAGTAAGAGTATCGAAAGAACATGTTAGAAAAGGACTGGAATGGATTCGTATCTGGGGTATCTACATATATCTGCGACGATCCAAAGTCGAAGAAGTCGTGCTTCACTAACAGTGTTAAGATAATTTACAGTCGCGTTAGTATTAAAAAAGTGCGACCTACAACCGACATGTGAGGTGATTGTTTCGATGCTTTTTAATGAAGAACATTTTTTCCTTCAAAATGCCTCAGGGTTGCGGTCGCTTCCTAAGATCTTAAGAGTTGATCGTACTTCCATCTTAAAAGTAAGCGACTTCTGGTGCAGATTAATGTTTCTCCAAGTTCGAGTACTTCCCAAAGTTTTCAATGTTTTTACGGGGGAAGAAATAATCGTATTCGTTAGGTTCAAACATTCGAACAACAAGTCAAGTCAAGTCCACACTATTCGAATATTCAAATTATTGGAAATGTAGGAACACTCTATGTTTTAGTTGTCGAGTTGCTGGGGAATTCTCAAAAATCCTCAAAATGTCGGAGTTTTGCGCTGGAACTCTTACATCGTTCGCTTTTTGGCACGCGATACATGCGCGGAGCACTGATTTTCCAGCATAATCAGTACTTCAATAAAACACAACGGCCGTCTCCTTATGTGCTGATCTATAGTTTCAAACTTGGAAGACCTCAAATTTCACGTTCAGTGAATCCAGTGAGATCAAATGCGGACTCTCCTGCGAGAAAATTCTGGTGAAAACTCAAGCAACCGTGGGAGCGGCGAACGAGACGGAGCGGAACGGATCAAGAGTGCGTGTTAGGACGAAAGAAGTCTGACAGCTTTGAGGATATATGTCACTGCGCAGATCCATACGACTCATTTTGATCCACTGGAGCTATTTTCAGCTACCTTAGCGCTATTTTTGCCCGCTCTGATGGTGAAATGTTCCAAAAAATGTGAAATTCAGTCCTGGCATTTTCTGTAATTGATAGTGAGAAATCGAATTCTAGTAAATGATGAAAGAGGGCTCATAATTTCGCACATTTTAGAGAACAAGAAAATAAGATGAAGATGAGGTAAGGGGACGCAGCTTACCAAATCAATGCACTCTGCGTTTTCTCCACAACTGTTAAGTCGCTTATGCTCGCATTCGTTGATAGCCAAACATCGCCCGTCAGGCAAGCGAGAGTATCCGGAAGCGCAGCGGCACTTGTAGGTCCCATTCACGAACACACAAACCTGGAAAATTCGGACATTTTATTGAATTTAGTGATGGCGAACAGCAAACCGCCTAGGCACCTCCGATTTCCTTTGATCACAGCTCATCGGATCGCTTACTTCACATTCTGGTGGGTCTGGTACAAAAGCTGCAAAACCCAAAACGGTATTGTATTCGAAATGTCAGTACAACTGTGTAGGAGAGGAGGTGAGAATAACCTCGGACGCAGACTCTGCCGGGTTGCGTGGCCTGAGAAGGACTCTCATCCCTGTAGTTATCGTGGCATCTACAAGTGAATCCGTCTGCAGTGTCAATGCAGGACGCATGACTCGAGCAGTCGTGCTTCCCTGTGGAGCGAATGTTCAGAATTGACCAAAGCTTATCGTAGAAAGGAACCGTGCACCAACCAACCTTCAGCGCATTCATTCACGACTGGTCTGCAAATTCTGCCAGCAGATCTTCCGTGCTGTCGTGAAATGTCGACAAAACCGCTGACGCACTGGCATGTTGGTCCAATCGGGGTTTCGCGGCATTCCGCTTCCGGAGCGCAGTCCATGTTCGCGCACACATTTGCTGAAATGTGCTTGGCTTGTGCTGCAAGATATTTCTTCTGTAGGCAAAAAAAAAGACCATGAACGGTTAGAGAATGTTTGGAAATGATCGGAGTTTTGATGCTTCTTAGCTTCTGACTGATCAAGAATCGCAAAATGACCACTCGAAGGCTCTTCGGATATTGCGTCCGGATTTTATCTGAGGGCATCCTTATCACTACGGTTTACTAATAGCGCATTTTAACGCCGCAGAGGATGAAACAGTTGGAGGAAAACTGCTTCTAAAAATCAGTGGTCAGCTCGCACCACAATTTCTGACCTGGAGGATTATTTCAGATAAGATAATCTATTCACTCGTGTCATACAGACACTCGTGTCATCGCCTATAGACCCACTTCGAATCGCTAACATCGAGATTTGCAGAGCAAATGGTCATAATTGATTTCACTGAGTACCGTCGACCCATTAACCATACTCTTATATTACCAAGAGTTGCAAGAACTGCTTTAGCAGGAGGCAGTGAATTCGTAGAACTCTTCGAAACGGAATAAACTAAGCACTGTTCTTCGTTCAGTGCTTCACGAGGTTTTCAGCTCTAGAGCGGGAAAATTTGCATATGTAACTCATCAATGCTGGTATACCGCTGGATGGAAATAGTTTGGATCTGCTTTTTGTATCTCATTTTCTTTTTTCTACTTTTTTCTTCATGAAATATAGGTACAAAGTACATGCTGCAGTTCATAGAGCTGTCTTCCGTGCTCTATCACCCTCCGATATGAGGTAGCTTAATATGAGCTGAGGGAGGAATGGAAACCACACCATGACTGCGCAAAAAGCACTGAGAAAACGCAAATTCGTCGCAGAAGATGCGCGTCACTCAGAACCGGTCCACAGCTATACCTCACGACGTTCCGAGAACTCGCGTGCGCACGTCAAGGGATTTCAGTGGTAGCAGTTACGGATCACGCATCATTTCCCCTCTTCAAAACACCTTATACGGCTTAGTACAAGCCGAACCCGTCTTGCGCAGGCGCTATTAGCAGCGCGAAAGAATTTTCTGAACACTCACTCAGAATGCGAAAATGTGAGAAGTGCACAGTGGGTATACCGTAACACTCAAGAGGAATAAAGCTACGAAAAGGAGTGCAACGACAGGGATCAGCTCCAGAATCAATCAGGGCTCGGATTGCTGTGGTCTAAGTTTTTAATAGTTCATTGATGATGTTCAATGACAAGAAAAGTCTCCTTCTGAAGATAAAACTCTAAAGAGTGCCTGCGATTTTCACGGTTATAAAAATCCTGTTTGTTTTCATATGTACCTTGAAAAACACAGTTTCCTAGAAGTGACCTGAATCTTGCAGATGTAATTGTAGCCGCCCATTTTCGGCGATTTATTTCGAATCTCATGGAAAGCGGATTTGAGAGAACGACTACTATGTTACGTAAAAAGTATGTATGGTCATCTCTAGAGCAAACAAAATGAATTAACCTCAGCACTCTTTCCGTTTGTGGGTAATGAATTGTTTCCAAAAGAGTCCAAGAAAAAATTGTCACACCTTCATTTCATCAACTTCCATTCCATGTTTTTTTTCAATTCCGTCCTCAATTTTCTTGTTTTTTCATAAAACGAATTTCAGAGAATCTTCAAAAAACCAGTGCGAGACACGTAAAAGAGAAGTCACGATGAAATGATCATTGAGGCGGCAAAAATCGCATTTTGCCGAACGAGAGGAATCCTTGTTTTTTTTTCAAGAAAATGAGAGAAGAATGGAGTACATGAAATGAACTATTAAAAAACATTTTGATCTCAAACGATTTGTATTCCTTCCCACGAAGAAAAGAAGAGATCTGAAAAGGGAAATGTGGTCGAAAATAGCGCAGCAAAGAAAAAAAGAGAACGGAACAGGATTACTATTCGCGCTCGTAAATTCTAGCAATACCCAACATATCCGGAGGAATCGTGGAGATCCGGACCCGCTCACAGGCGAATACCCAGAAAAAGAAGGATTGGTTGCGGCGGTGTGAAAAAGAATATAATTCAGCTTACCTTTCTTGCAAATCCGTCCAGGGTTGCGTAGATCTCTGCTGGCATCCTGCCAACCCGCCTTGCAACGACAAGTGTAGCCCTCAGGGGTGTCCACGCAATCAGCATTCGGATCGCAGGTGTGCGTTCCAAGCGAACACTCGTCCACAACTGAAACAGCTCGTCCATCATGTGTGTTCATGCACTCTGTTTATTGGTGTATAAACTCCTTGATGTATAATCAGTTGGGGTTACCGACGTTAATCATCGGATTGTATAGCATATTTGAACAGTTCCGTTACAGTACACTGCCCAAGGGGTAGCCCTCTGGACTTCGCTGATTGGTCTAAGGACAAAAATGCATGTTGCGTGTATATTTGCTCTTCGCGCATTTCAAGGTGAAATGTGAAGGCTGAGGTCACGTACAGAAGAGAGAGGAATGCAGACTAAACAGAATCCCGCAGAGGTCCGTCGAAAAAACCTACAGATGAGAGTGAAATCGTTGCGAACAACTTCTTTCTTGCGATCTCCAAGTTTCGGCGATTGCAATATTCGAGAAGATCTTGAGAGAAAAAAGATTCGGAGCACTGCACCGCCATCTCTCACTCCTATGGTAGTATGAGGTGATATTAACCGCGAGAAAAAAATCACTGATGAATTGATGATGGAGTCTGCTTAGGTCCGAAAATTCGGCGGTTCGACCAAAAGCTGCATAGCAGGACCTGCTCTAGGGTCTGTTTTTTCCCTCAAAAATCACCTCAATTTCGTCGGCATTGTACTGTTTCTGATTTCAATGACTTGTACTCCTATTTGTTTTTTTGAAGGTTTTTGTTTACCTTACTAAGAAGCTCGTCAAGCTTTGTCACTTCAAAATGGTTTTTTCTAAAGATATTCAAAAACGCCCGAAGAGAATCACGTTCCATCAGCTTTTTTATTTCAGAAAACAATTTAGCATTTTGCAAATCATGTTTTTCTTCGCGAGATCTATTTTCGTAAAGTATTTGGCACGAGATCCTCCTTATATTCATTTCACCGCAAGTTCCTGAGACTCAGTTAACTTTGGAATAACTGAATGTACGACTTGAAAATCAGCACTCGGATGATTTTTACATGAACTCATCCTGAGCCGTTTAATGAAGAAAGGCTATTATAAAAATTCTTGCCGAATCGAAATATAAACGAAAAAATGAAGGAATGAAAATGAATATGAAGCCACTGTTTACTATGCTCACGACTTCGTGACGGCTTGACATGAACCGTAGGAATTGCTAGGAATTAGCAAAGTCCCACGATAAAGCGACAGTCTCTTCTGAAGAAAATCCGCGCAAAAAGGGAGATACATCGTCCCGCGAAAAAATCCAGCGAATCTACGCGCAGAGCGTCCACTGTTTGAAAACGCGAACGCTATACTTTTGTGCTCAGCGGTCGCATCACGTCAAACTACCTTGGTACGACCTCGCATCATGTCCCTCACTGCTTGGACCGCTCACCTCGAAAGAGTGAAATGACCGGTTCCCGCGAGATACGCACGTATAATGTCACATTTGGCGGTAGCATTAGGGAATCGATGCGAATTTCGAGGACATTTCTCTACAAAACGCCGATTTCATGGCATTTTTTCAAGTAGCCAGGTCAGTTACATTATGTTCTACACGTGAAGTCCTATCCGTATTCTATCTATGCGAGGAAAGTCGAAAAAGGCGTTAGGTCGACAGTCATCAGTGAGGAATCAAGAATGAGGCCTCTAAGCTGTCCGTGATCCTCAATCAGATTCCAGAAAACAAAATGGAAATATTTTTTGGAAAACTGGTGACTAGTGAATTTACAGCATTAGCAGTGCAGACCAAAAACCACGCTTAAAATTTGGCCACCTCTTGAATTGTTTTTGGCTAAATGGTTAACATAAAAGAAAGAAAAGTTTCGTCCGATTCATATTGTATCTACTTATTAGAATTCTTGAGTGGAATCTTTCCACCTTTAAAATCTGAGAATTGAATCGAGGGCAGCAAATTCGCCTTGACCCGATATCAGTTCATTTGCGCGCGGAACTTCATGGAAATCGTTGATCATTAGTAAAAACGCAAACAGAAATTAGACTACAAAGGCTGGAGCTCGACAGTGGAAGTGAAGGTTTGGGGAGTTGGAAGAGAAAAACGCGATACGTAGAAATTCCATGTTTCTAGCGTTTTTTTTTTCAACTAAATCAAAGGATTTCAAAAGATAAGTGAGCAAGAAGAATTAGAGCGAGAGAGAACAAAAAAATCAACGAAGAGGAAGAAAGGTAAATAAGCAGACCTCTAGCACATTTTCGTCCAGGAGTTCTTGTGTCCGGAGACACGTCGATAAATCCTTTTGGACAACGACATTGAAAGTACCCAGGTGTTTCTGAATAGCACTCCGCTACCGGGTCACAGTCGTGTAGCGAATAGTCTTGACACGGATTCGACCCTGGAATTCAAATGATTGCTGAAAATAAGCACTTTTTTCTCTAACAAAATCGCAGCGAATCCCCTCCAGAGAAAGTGATTTGTCATGAAATAATTGGTATTTGATCCTATTCTTTTTTGTTACCGCCAATTTCGTTGCCATTCTCTCAAGTTATTAGTTCCCACTTTCTTGCAAGAAAAAGTTACGGCGAATGCACTTTACATCTGTGGCTGGAAGTTGTTTATGACAAAAAAGAGACGTTCACATCAAATGAACATTCCTGCAATGTTGTTTTCTTACGTTCAGTAACGTTTCTCTAGCGAGGATTGGATGCTGAGAAGAAGCGGAAGCTTTCACATGCGGAGCAGTGCCTTGAAGAAGAAAAAACCTCTGCCCAAAAAAGCCATTTTTAGGGTGAGGAGCCAATAAAGGACGGGTGGTGAAACAAAAGAATGACAGGCCCACCCAAAACATCCAGTATTCATGGATGAACCATACGTCTAAACAACATTTCCCGTCTCCATTATCACACTCATTATGCAAATTGGACCAGTTTCTGAGGAGTATTTCGACTTGTACCATTAGGAGAGTTGCCATGAGCAACAAAAATTCGGAACAGCCGAAAATTAGGCGAAAGAGGTGAAAAGTGTGCAAAGCAGAGGTATTTGAGCCAAATGCGTAGCGTGCACAGAAATAAGCGAGTGGACAGTGAAGCAACGGCGACATACCAACTGCGTTCGCACACGAACGGCACGATGTCAACGAAGAATCTGCAAAGAGACAACATGGGACTCACCGAGTGAAATGACCGTCCCCAAGAAGGCAGCGCCTAGATAGAGACGGATCATGTGAGATCCAGCAGTTGAACTCGCGACGGAATGGGGAGAGCGGGGCGTGGCCCGTAGGGGGAAGGATGTTCACCCCCTACAACGGCTATCCCATGCGCTTCGCAGTCCCCCATGAGTCATGTTCGCGGGCTTCTCGGTTATCAGTAGCCTAACCACTGGCGAGGGAGCTCCAGAAGCTGGACACGAATGAATTCCAGAACCTCTGCGTTTTCCCTTTATTAAATAAAAGCGCCTTTGTCTCTATCTGAGTCATTAACCTCGACGTGTACTGTACCGACTGTTTAACCACGGTTAAAACTATATGTGCTACAGTAGCTTATAACGAGTGAACTTCTGCAGCTATAGTTTCAATCGAATTTACACTCCCCCAACATTTATTAAATTTTCAATAATCCTATGAAAACTGCAACAAAAAGTGACTTACGTAAAAGTTTCGAGCAGTTTTGTCCTGGATTTATTGGATCCAGATCTTCAAATCCTGGCAGACAAGCACACACAACGTTGCCACCGGCAGTCGGTACGCAGTGAGAAGTCGAAGAATTGCAGCCATCGCATTCGATGTTTACTTAAAAGATTAATTTCAACCTATTTAGCTAAATGTCCCCCATTCGCAGAATTAGATTATCACCCAATTTGCTGAGAGACCAAGATGAGCGCCACATTCCGCTAACTAGGTCGAGTAAGTTTACGGTAAAGGAATCAATCTTTCGCACAAAGAAAAAACAACGAAAGGTCAGAAAAAAAGACTTGGATCTGATTTGCTTTAATGGAGATTTTCCATTTGCTTAATTACGAATTTGGGACAGACTTTTATTTTTATAACCCGCCTGCGCCGACAAAGATCAAACCGATAACGTCGGGCGGAACAGGAGGCGAAAGGTCTCGAACTAATTGGATGACGGCCAGCGGCTAGTTCCGGAAAAGCGCAGCAATGTGGTCGACAGACAATTTTCTGATGGAATATTCTTTTTTTTATACTAACAAATGAATTAGAGGTTTATCTATCAAATGAAGAGGGGAGGAAAACCAAAAAATAGGCACGTCAAAATAGATTTTCCAGCTCTGTAGATGAAGATTGAATTTTGTTTGAAAACCGCCCACTTCCGTTAAGTTTCTCGCTGATCATCTTGCCAAGAGAAAATGTTGAAAAAGAAGACGTCCGGCTAGTATCTCATCATCAAAAAAGACTTTGTCAGCACTACAAAAAAGCCTGTAATTGCAGAATTAGGGTGGGCGGATGGAAAACCTAAGATTTATGTGAGAAGAAAAGGTAATCCCATCGCAGTAGGAAATTTTGCACTCTGTGAAGTAAAGAGGGCGTTGTCCGGCAACCTTCACGTCCTAGTAGCAAATTCCTTCGGAAATTGTTCATAGTCCGAAAAAAGCCAAAACGGAACCATTCTCAACATCGCAAATAAAATTCCTTCATGTGGATCAAATATAAAAAGATATCAAGCCAGAAAGACATCTGGAATCTTTCGGTAAAGAGGACAAGGTTTTGCTGCGCGATCACAATCGCATCTTGTTCGAATCCGGAGCAATACATCAGTCCCGACAGGCTCGTAACTATCAATTGCGCTGAGATGTCTTAAAAAACTCGATTCCGGATGTTCTCCAAGGAATACGGAACGCCGCGGCTACCTGTCACTACAATTTTCAATGTGTTTGTTCCTCCACTGTTTTGTTCGATCCTGAGGATTAGCTCGTACGGCCGCGCTGCCCAGGGTGAGTCTGTTTTCGTTGCAAGGTCATCGCAAAATACACAGCTGACAGAGAGGACGAACTCAGATTCGTGCCGTTTCGATGGTACGAACTGGGCGGACGGATGGGTTTGGCAACAAAGCTGCATGTCGGGCAGTCTTTTCGGTCAGTTCGTTGGAGTTTGATAGGGTAACCCTAGCATTGCCCCCTACATCACTTACGTACACTTGCGATTAAATTGAGCGAAGATGTATGTAGTCTCATTTTTCGAGGATTCCATCAAAACTCACATTGTATGCAGACACGACCCGGCTTGGTTGAATTGGGAGAGATGTCAGCGAAGCCGAACGGGCAATGACACGAGAATCCTACGGCCTCGTCGCGACACATCGCTTTCGCGTCGCAGTCGTGCTGCTTCGTCTCGCATTCGTCCACCACTGAAATTGAAACAACTATCTCGCTGCGAATTCGTCATAGTCAGAGCACTGCCCTAAGCAGACCACAGCACGCTCAAAATGTTGCAGTCAGTTGTTCCCACTTGATTCTCACGGTTCCTGGTGGTCTCAAACTATTCAACGCTATTATTCGTTTCATAACCATTATTTTTTACTAGAAAGTTCATTTTGTTCAATCTCTACAGCAGCAGAAATTTATTTCAGGAATTCCATGACTTCGAATAATGTGCAACTTTAGCTGTGGGCTTCAAATCAAGGACACAAACCTGGAGGCAGATATTGTGGACTAATTTAATGTAATTTGAACAGGTATAGTGTTCTTTTGAAGAAGCGTGACTAAAAAACCTAGTGAATATCAATAAATCCCTTTACCTGCTAGGTTTTTATTCCCCCAACATTTGAAGCATAGAAAAAAGGACAGGAAAATGGATCGTGATAAATATTCGATGAAGGGGAAGCACTGCTTCCCGTCTACCTGTAGAAAGATGGTGATAGTCAACCGGGAAACGAGTGGCGAAGAAAAGACTTGGCAAAATTCGCACGCCAGTAGTAGAAATGTTGCCTAGCCGTTGAGAAAAGTGGGTTTCGATCGCAGATCAGCAATTGGGATTGAGAGGTGCGCACTCAGACTGGTGCAGCTCTTCAAACGTTCGGTAGTGAACTGTCTACTGACTCGTTGGTTTTTTAAGATTTCAATGCAAGATTCCGCTCAAAAGTATGCTTTATCCATTGACTAATTGAAGTTCCGCCACCCACACTATACCTTAGTTCTTAGCTCTCTAAAAAATGACAATGCATCAGCGTAAACTGCTCAAATGACAACTCCCTGGTTTTTTCTTCATTTTCAAACTCTGGGATGATAATGTCACCAGAAAATGGGTATGACGGACTGCCGGCACCCGCCTGCACCAAAACAATGGTTATTATCGTTGGTTGGTATGCTAATCAACGGTTGTGGTTTATCAATGCTTTTTTGTCTTTTTCTAATATCTTGCTAAAATAATACTTTGCTTTAACTGAAACATCTTGCTCTGTTTTTGGTAGTCACTTCCAGAGAATGTTCCTTCTCGAACCTCTTGTTTGCCCTTTTATCACAAAGGGAAACAGTGGAGCTTCAAATACGTAGTTTTTTCTGTAAATCACGAATATGATCCTATTCCTCACAAAATATTGATATGTTCGATTTTATGCAATTTTTTTAGGCTCAATAGAACGTTGTCTGTTGGTGTCGTTGGAAAAAGCATAGTAATACTTTGTAATTTTGTTCGACTGCCTGCTGATTTATTTGCTTTGTCTTGTTTTGTTTTAGACGCAGTGAGAACTCATTTGTAGCCACATACGCTGATTAGGAATGGTCGCTTCGTACGATAACGTCGATTTCATCGATCTATTGATTCAAATTCCTTCTCCCTTTAGGATCAATATAAATTTGACGGTCGCAAATACTGATTTCGGACCTGGTAATCCTTTTGAACAAAATAACGATCCCATCGATTTTTGGCTAGCGTTTAACTCGAATAATTACTTAGTATAAGTGATTCCGCGAATATAAATGGATGAAAATAAGCGCAACTTTAAGAAGTTGGTTCCTGAACTGGAGGAAGAGAAGGAATGATAAGGTAGGTATTTCTCATGAAAAGAATAAGACGTCGATGCTACAGCCGATGGCTCCAAAGCTTTCATTTCAGCAGTCTTATGAGCTCCTACTTAGTTTACAAGCACCTTTGGCTGAGGCAAAGAGTTGCATTCGATGGAACAGGGCGCTTACCAACTCCATTCTCTTTGTGGTCTTCGTTTATTCGAGCACAAGGATAAAATCATGCTGGGAACGTTTCTTTTACCTGAGCACTGCCTTCTCTCTTTTTTGATCAGTCACTAATGGGCACTGTCTCATTTCCGTCTGTTTCAACCCATTCGATATCGAAACTCATTTGGGGAATTCTGTTGCTAAGATGTCTACACATTGGGCATCTAAGTTGTTTTTCGATTATTGTTTGTTTATCTTTCCGACAATTCGACGCTCTTCCCCATTAGTGGTAAGAAGGCTACACCAGGCATGCTTAATTTAAGTGCCGGTTGGGCAGTTGTTTGAACTGAAATACGTCAGGCTGTCTTGCAACCGAGTGCAGCAATCCTGATTTTTTCCAGTGAGTTTCAGAAAGACAAAGACGACATGTTTAGCCTAACATTCTCTCTGTGAACACAAACAAAAAAAAGAGACGTCGTTCCTTGCGTCCATTTGAGACTTACGCCTAAAGTGCGACCTAAACCACATCATCTCACTGTTTCCTGGCACTGTTATCCTTCTCTTTATATAGAAACGAAATCGAAAAGTGGAACAGATGTGGAAGAAAGCCAATTCGTGTAGTTAGTAACGCAAAGATGTTCTCTGTCTGTTTTTCTTGCTAAAATGTTGGAATGCGATTGCTTCGGTCATGGAGATCACAGTCACTGCTCGGAAAAAACCGCTTTTTCGTTTTTCCGTCCCTAACTGGATCATATGGTATAAATTAAAAACAGCTGACACCATTTGGCCATGACCTTCTAGTGCTCTTTTCTCTGTGAAGTTGGGATTGCCGTGAAGTGTTGTCCAAACCGGAAGACAACGCATCCTCACAAGAACTACAAGACTGAGAAAAACATTTGAAGTGCTTAAGAAAAATGTGTTCGAGAAGTAGGTGCGTCATTCCAGCGGGTTTAACGCTCGTTAAGGGCAACGTCCGGGGAGATTTCTATGTAAGTTTCCCCCAGTGGTAGGTAGAGTTCGGAATTAGTTGATCGGATAGATATTTTGCTGATACATCGTCCACCAATCTACAAATCAGAGGCATCAGTTTTACGCTCATACCATGGACAAAAAGTCATCTCGTAGGAAGAATTTTATTGCTCGAGTGTGAGGATTTGTTTCATTAGGCCAGTCACCATTTGTGCTCTCTGGCCCGTTTCAGTTCTTCGATCCTACGGCTGTGAAGAGTCACCTCGTTGGGCAAACTGATATCTTAGATTCTCTGAATGCTTCTGACTCCTGGATTTGCAGGTGGAGCAGTGATGGTGTGGCGTTTCCAAAATATGTACGTCGTGTACTCTACATACTTGTGAAAACGGAAGAATGCAACATCGATTTCCTCTCTGACTACTATCTTAAGCCTGACATACTACTGAGATCTGTGGACAAATGAAGAATTGTACAGTTTTGAGGTCATATCTCTAGAAATCTTGAAGATATGACCGACCATTCATTATCCTTTATTTAATTTTTTGTTCCTTGCACATGAGAGCGAAAAGAGATCTGGAGGAAAACGATTCCTAACGGATTAGGATACCGTAACCTTCAATAGAACACTTTCCGAGTATGACGTGGTGAGGAAATCTGGGGGAAAAGCTAGTGATGGGGTTGTAGATAGTGGGATCCGGGGTGTTCCGCTTATCTGTCCCTAATTGTCGCGGGAGACGACGTTTCTTAAGACGGTTTCAGTTGCAACGCGCCAGTTTTGCGTCAGCGCCGCATCCAAGTGCTAGCGACCGATGGTCAGCGATATCTTCTCACCAGCCTGTTCAAGCGAAACCAATGAATAGGGGACCGAAACAAGCACATTTGAGGATTCTTACTTATCCCGTAGGGACTAAAGCTGTTCCAACGCCGTTTCTTATGACTGGAGAGAGGAACCACCCTGGATCCCGAAATCTAAAACTCAATCTGCAGCCTTCCTCTGATTTCCTCACCACTTTGGAGTCGTGATATGGTGCCTTTAAGGATTTGACCACGCCTCGGAGTTTGTAGTTACATCTTCTGACCTCCAACGTGTACTGACGATTCATATCTTCGGGGTAACATTTGCTAGATCCGCTTCGCTGCGGGCACAAACTTAGGGCAAGTTTAACTTTAGTTCAAGCTTAAGTTTATGTTAAAATCCATTTTCCGTTTTCTGCTCTCCTACATTTAGCTCTCTGTTCCTCTGCGACTACGTATTTTTCTTTGAAGGAAAGATTGCAATTCCATCTCTTCTAATTCGAATCAGCTTTTTTTCTCCTTCATAATCTATCAGTTCTCTTCTTTTTTTAATTGTGGTTAGAATGTACAAATGAGTCAGTCTGGATCTATGAGTCAAACCGAGCTAAGGTATTACCATGGTTGTGTCATAGGTGATAATTTTGGCGGATGAACAGATGAAATGAAGACATCGTCTGTCAAAAGCTCATGAGCGCCTGTCAGGGGATTGCGATGAACGAAATAAATCTTTGAAAAAACAATCTGAATGCGGAATGAGAAACTGGACGTGTTTTCACCTCTACCTATCAGCTTTTCTTTTAAAAGAAGACTTTTTATACCAAAAATATTCCTCTTCTCCCGCCAGACACCAGCTATTCATAAAACAATTGGGGACGGCTGCAGTTCACGAAGAAATAGCCAAGCTCTTGATAGGTGATGTCAAAGAACCAAAACTTTCTGCTCAGCTAACACATTGATGACCTATTTTATCTAGAAGGGGTCATTTTCCCCTTCGATATTATGAAGTAAAGGTTTTTCTCACACATAATATTGCAGTTAGCTTATTCCCTTTTTATACAGTTCCCTAGAATGACACTAAATAATTGTTGAAAGTTTGAGAAAAAGAAAAAGATTTACAGCAACGAAATTAACCACTTCCTTACAAGTAAGCCAAAGTACGCACCTATCCCAATGAGGAAGACATGAAAATTACGAAAAAATAATCGACAATGGCTAATCTGACGACATGTAGATTTAACCTTAAGATGACGCCTTCGGTGTTCCTTTGTTTTTCATTCTTACGCTCAGGACACGTCTTCGAAGGCGTTCAAGCATTTCGGTGATCTCAGAGCACAAAAATGTGCAAGCCGTTACCGTACGCTTTTAGTAGCTTCAGTCTGCGTATGTGTAGTTTTAATAAGTTGTTAAGTTAAGTTGGGAATAACTCAAATCATCAGCATCTGTACGGGTTCTGTAAATATGATGATTCTGGGATGAGTATAGTAAGAGCTGTAGGAAGATTAATGCCCTCATAACAACTGGCAGATATCCGCTGCTTGATGTGATTCCAGCACCACTGAACCCTGAAAACTTGCACGTGTTTGTTTGCAATGCAGTCAACTCGACTCCTCACGATGTTTTCACCGCCTGAAGGCAGAAGGCATTGATCACAAAACGCTATGCTTTCAACAGGCAAAGCCTAATTGCCATATGTCAACGGAAACAAAGTTTTTTTCAAACGAATTCTTTTTTATTACTATTATTAAATTACCACTACTTCTGTCTATCTTTTTTATTTTTTTTTTGCTGCATAATGTCGATGCATGAAATTTGGAGAGCATCATTTTACCGGATTGTAGCCTTGCCTCGCTCCTTCGATGGAGCAGTTGCAATAGCATCAACAACTGATTCAAAACGCGAAAACGCCCAATAACCTACGGTGACCTTATGTTGGTTCAGAACTCATGAGGATGATAACTTCTTTAGAAGAAATCTCGGCAGCGCTAGCAACTGAACCTCGCCAAACCTCTTCAACTTGAACCTTCTAACAGACCCACTCGAGTGTTGACCCGACTGCCTCAGCAGGTTCAGTATCTTTTTGAAAACTTCTTGAGAACTTACATGGTGTACATTTTCTTCCCGGCCTGCGTATACCACCTGGAGAAGTGTCCGCGAATCCAGGCACACACCGACACGTGTAGCCAACTGTCTTATCGATACACTTCGCATGTGGAGAACAATCGTTTAAACGAGCATCCGAGCATTCATTCACCACTGAAATTGACAAAAAAGTTTTTTTTTGTTTCTTGCGCTAGAAGTTGGCAATAACGGTGACCATCGCTAGAAATTTTCTGAAATTTTCGAAAACAGGGAACACAAAGTGAGTCATATATGAGTTCCCAACTAGTTCACAGAAGGAAAATCTAAACGAATTAGAAATTTGTATTTGGCCGTTCTTTTCGTCCAAGACTTCTCCCTTCATCTCCTCTGGAACCGTTTCCGGAATCGATCGCTAAAAAAGTTGAGACAATTGGTTAAGACACCCAATGCGATGAAAAGTCGACGTAGAGGAAAACGGACTTGAGGAGAAGGACAAACAAATCGGTGTCATTGTCGATTCGATCAGAATCTCTGCTGCACCTGATCGGTAAATGTGCTGCATGTGGGAAGGAAAATAAGTGAAAATATTAATCCATCGCACAGAAACTGTCAAATGGACTTTGAGCCCAGGAACCTCCAGTACTAATTTGTTGAGTTTTCCAAGTGGTCGTAGGACTCAAGAACGACAAAACTTGAAAGATGCCAAGCTTATCGCCTGTCAGATGTGGGGGGAAAGATTGGATCGAAAGCTAAGGTGTGCTAAAATGGGAAGTCGGAGAAAATGAGAAGTGAACAGATCCATCAAGTCTTGAAGTTTTAATTCTGCAAACAAATCAAGTACCAGTTTGTGGATACAGAAGGGATGAAAAGCATAGTTAGTCGTGAGCTATTTTGAACCATCATCGTAGACGCTGAAGGAACTTCTAAGCACTTAACGCCCTCCCCTAATGCTTAATATAATAACTATCTCAACTAGCTCGTGGAGTATAACGTAGCAGACAGAGATGGGACCTTCATCTTGTAGCTTTTCCAGGTGGGAGTCTGTATCCGTGTTCTTCTCGGCTGCGCGCTTCGAGATTGACTACATACATATATAAATATAGACACGGTCTGTTTTCTGTTCTCGTCTTTTTACTCTCGCTTCCTCATGAGAAAATTTCCAGTGTGATGAAGGAAATCGTGCACCAATTGGTCCAGTTTGTGGATACGGAAGGAAATTGTGGAAGCAAATTGGATCTCTCCTTCTTTCATAGCGTTAGGGAACCCCTTCAAAACCGCAGTTACCGTGTACGTCGTATGTTCACAGTTTAGTCAAAAATTCGCTATCCCTGCGTTGTTGCACTTCCGTGGTCTCATAGCGGACATGCGCGTTTACAGTGGGGTTCTCGCTCAATGCCGTCTTTGAGCTTCGATACTCACGTGTGTTGAAGGGATTGTCGCAGTCGACTGCGACCGTTCGAAAATCGCTTCAAAACCATTATTTCATACTGCTCCACAAATTGGGTTGCTTTTATCGGACTCTACGTTGCCTCCGGTTCCTCATGCAACTTGAGTTTCTGTTAAAAGGAAAGGCAGCGAGGAAAGAGGCTTCCAGGGGTGGTCGAACTTCTTCGCGGGGGCTGACCAAGAGTCTAAACGAGGTTCTGAAACATAACGTAGTCATTTCTTGCGCAAGCGATTTGCGCCGCCGGTCCCGAGACGAAGCTCCGCGGGTCCTGAGCAACGGGTGCCAATTTCAAGTTTCCCAGGGCCCACGGCGGTGTGTTGTTCTTCTTCTTTTACTGTTAGGATGGTAAACGTAAATATAAGCGTCAGCTGCGTCAGCATTTAGTGAAGCGCTTAGGATGTACATTTGTATTTGTATTCATCGGCGTAGAGCGGATGTAGCGCAGTCGGTGAGAGATTCCGCTGTGTCTGCAGCACGATCGATCGAAGGTTCAAAACCGCACTACTGGAAATCATGCATTTTATCCTTCTGGGGTCAAATAATTGGTATCAGCTTGTGTGTGAGGATGAAAACACTTATTCGATACTTCATATAGCCCCCACAATTCATAGTATAGGCTAGACACAAGCGGTTCAATTCATATTCATCTGAATTGAAGTGAACGCGTCGGCGCATCCCAAGTTGACTGATTAACGCCAGACGTTTTGTCCACACTTTGTTCGTTTGCTCACTATCAAATGTTGGATACCAGTTCACTTCTAATACGCTTCATACGGATAATTCTCGAGATAGGAATTGTAGACGGAGAAGAATCCATAGTTTTGTACGCGAAGCAAGCAAGAATCTCCCCTCCGCTGCACGTAGGAAGCTTAGGATTATGTTGTTAATTTGGTGATAACCCAATAGTTGCAAGCATAATTCCTCACTTCCTAGCAATTTATCTTCCAGTCCTAAAGCCGAGCAAGGGTTTTTCCACGTCTAAATGAAGAGTAATTCCGGAAGAAAATCGCACTTAACTCCTTGTATAACTGGAATTAACTTCTATTTGTTCCTGTAGATTGTAATGTGGGGAAAATCGCCACTGACCGAAATCGTTCACTATGTATCTCATTTCGGAAGTGCCCAACTGTCATTGATGTCACTGATTGGATAGTGAATTGTTTTTGAACGAAAGCAAAAAAGAAAGAGTGGTAGAAAGAGATTGCTCTACAGGGGCGCCCACACTAAGCGTGTGGTTCTTCCAAGTTCTCTGAAACGGGATGGAGCTCAGAGATCACTGACATTTCATACACCTGCGTCCGGGCCTTTTAATTGGGTCTGAAGACACATCTAGGTAGCTTTCTCGACACAAGCACTCGTACGACAACGGGTTATCCATGCAAGTGGCTGCTGGGTCGCAGTCGTTCAATGTCGCGTTCGCACACTCGTTCACCAGCGCTGAAAGGAGTCATTTGTCAAGATGTTAGCGATCGCTTTCATCATCAGAAAAAACAATTATGTTGTGTAAGAAACGAAGGTGGTGCTGGAATACTTACGAACGCATACGCCGTTGATGGGAGTGCTGGTCGGAGGACAGTCGCAAAATCCGGAATCATTTCTTCCGCAAAGAGCGCCATTTGCTGAAAAAAGCAGCCGAGAAGCTTCTTTGACGGTACCTTGATACGATAAGGTTCCATGCAATGTCGCAGCATTCCATCTCTTTAGAAATCTGTGGCTCACCTCCTGAGGGACTAGAAGTTCGACGAGCGACGACAGTTTGAGTATCCGTTGGCGCCGTCACTTGGGCGGTGGAGTACGTCTGAGAAGAGCAAGTTAAGAGCAGCGGTGCAAGTATTTATCTCTCAGTCTTTCTAATCGAGAAGAGAATCACTTCAGTTATTCCACAAATTTCTTTTCTTTCTACAATTTCTACAATTAACAATTTTCGTCTTAGAGTGCGAAACAACGCAAAAATCCCGGTTCCATGAGGCAGCATCAAAAGTGCCGGTTCTTTTTTTTTTCTGAAAACCCAACTCTTTGTCTTTGCGCACATGTTGACTACTTTCTCAATTTCCTTGAAAAGAGGATAAAAGGTGCAGGAGTTATATAGTAGGATCAGCTATGAAGAAATCGTCAGTTTTCAACCGCATGGTTTCCTTGCGGTTGGGGTGGAGCACTGATAGGAGGTCACCACGGCGTCTATACCCAACGCCAACCAGGGATGCTATCCCTCTGATACTTCTTGGTGCCGAATTTCCGGGCGTAACAACAGTGAAGTGCTAGATCCGGCTTCTTCTTTTTCTTTCCTAACCTCTTCTCTCCACACCCATCCATTTAGGTTGTTCCTCGAAAACACCGTATGAGGTTCGACTTCTTCAAAGGCAACAAACATCATCATCAATAAATGATGTGATTCTAGCTTTTATAGTAGAAGTGTGAGAACTACGATTGCTAAGGATCTAAGGACCAGCTGATAATTGTTCATGTTATGACGGATGTCTTAGACGAATTTTTCATATTAAGTCGGAAATTTTCTGCAGAAATTCAAGAAACTTCAACATTCAAAGTTGCAAAAACTTTAAATGTAAATATAATCAGAAAAGAGACTAAATTCTGGAATATGATGTGTTCTAATCTTTGAGGTTTTCGAAAAAATTTTTCGAAGCTTGAAGCTACCCTTTCACTGTTTATTTTTTTGTTTGCCATGTGGGCAGCGACGAATAGGACTCTGAAACTTTCAAAGCTCAGAAAAAAAGAAAGAAAGATGATATGGTTACTGAATATCTTTAGACCAAAAGATAGGTCACTCGGCAAAAATTGCGTGGTTCGCAATCACACCGCTACATACAAAGTTCAAAGTCAAAGTACAAAGTCATACAAAGTTAGTTACTGATGCGAATTTATGAAAAATTAACGCTTACTGGCAACACGAGTGCACTGAAACACTTTTGGCATTTTTTGGTTGTTCCGGCTTCTCCGATTCATGGGTGCGACATTGTTGATGTTGTTTTTATTAGTCGCTTATTTAGACCGCGGAACGGTCACTAAGTCCGTTCCAAATAAACTGAACAATTTCATCGCTACTTCACTAGAATATTTATGCCGTCCATTGTTGCTCATCTTTCTCGAAAGTACCGAGAATCGTCGGTACCGATGCAAAGCACTTCACCTCATTTTTTTTTTCGCTGGGGTCAGCAGAGGCACGACATTGAAAACACCTAGGGATACTGTTTTTGAGGCACTTTAAAGTATAGCTACTGGACAGAATTTTTACACAATTAAGTGGAAAATGTTTTCGTGTCGAGCTGCCATTAGGTATACTGAGTGGAGCGTTCAACTCACAGCTGCTTTTTGCAGTTTTCGAGTTATGGGTGCACGACGGATGTCCACTCGCGGCGATAGAGGTTTCGCCAGCTTGGCGAGAAATCCTAAAGAAAAAAATTTGAAGTGGGGGAAAGCTCAAACTCAGCTCTTTTTTGAACCTTGTGAGCCGTTAAACCGCAAGTGTAGCTCTTTTCTTCTCTCTGAGCAATTCAAAAGTGGATTCTTCATATACGCCTCCACTTCCGACGTTGGAATGCACCTCGATGCGCCAGGGAGTCGGACGCTTCCTCGCTGGCAGACGCATCGCCACGAACCTCCTACCACCTGCAAAAAGTCGAAACCTCCTACAAGTGCTGAAATGATGCAAAAACAGCCAAACTTACGATACAAATTTCGCCAAGATGGCTGTGGCACAAACGCGAGTCGGTACAGAGTTGGAGTTCTCCGATAAGCACGGAGTTCGCTCCTTGTCTTCTTTTGGTTCCGTCAGGGCAAGTCTCGTCTGAAAGGACAGCTACAGATCATAGGACAGTGGCGGCAGCGTTCAACTGCTTACTGTGAGTTACGTTGAAGAGCTCGTCGCTACCGTCCTCGCAGTCCCAGATGTCATCTCCAACTTGTTCGCGGGACACACAGCGAGTCCTTCCGCAACCGCATTCCACTTGGGAAGTCGTGCACTCTGCACCAGAATCATTTCCAGTCAAATACACCTTTTTAAAGCACACCAGGCATTTAGAATAGAATGTTTAACTGGTTTACCGTCGCTGTTTTCCATAAGCCGCTGTAGCTTCCTTTTTTTGTACGTTTCCCTTCTTAAGATTTTTAAATTTCTGTAACACTTAGTGCTTAATGAACTGTGGCATTCTATTCAGATGTTGAGGAATTGAAAATAGCTGTGCTTAGTCGTAGATTATCAGTTTTTTTTAAAGCACCCATAGGTGTTTCATAAAACAGAAACAAGCAGGAACAGAGTTTTTAGAATTTCGCCTAAGTTTTATACAGCAAGGTTGGCCCTTCATAGCACAAAGTGTGGTGTGTTGGCACGTCATTCTCCTGGTCCTGGAAGCTCAGAGATCCTTCCCTTTCTCCCAAATCCTACGTCACAGTAGAACAACAGGTACTAGGATTTTGACGAACACTACTGAGAAAAGTTTTAAATAAGAGACACTTTGTCAGATTTTTTTTTACAGATGTTTCCCTAATCACTCATTCGTGATCGTGTACTGAAATTGCACACAAGTGCAGCGAAACAGTAAACCAGTAACAAATGTAGTAAACCTCTTACGAAGCTATTTGACTCAGCGGACAGAAGGCTGCGCCGTCACTTATGTTCGAATTAAGTGGAGCTCGGGCGGCTCAATTGAGACTACAAAGCTGTCTGCCTCGTCGAGGTGGTTGGAGCGAGAGAATTCGCCCGAGTCAGTCCACTGGATCCTTGTGCCTAGTGCACTTCGCATGCACCAACACGTGGTGGAGGTTCGGAAGAAAAACTGTTCGAAAAAACTTCCTCTAACGTAATTTATTCTGTTCTTCTCGTATCACACACGACCTCAAGAGATAATAATATTGGTATTAGAGCTTAGATAATATTGGTGTAATATTGTGATTGTGTTATTGTTCAAATGAAGGCGCTTTCCTAGTTTTTCTAAATTATGAAGCGTAATGGCGATTGATTCTACGCGAGCTGGAGATCGAGAAGGTTGCGAGGAGCTCAAGGACGACGCACCTCAGCGAAGATGCGGGCAAAAGCATCGCACAGAGACAGAAGGAGAAATAAGAGACATGATAATGATTCGCATTTGTTGTGCACCATTTAACTTCTGGACACCTTTGTCAATTAAAAAATGAGTATCACACATTCGTATCAAGAAATATCTCGAGAAATTCGCTTCATTTCGTATTTCGCGTCAGGCAAAATACCAGCCAGCTGACTGAGTCAAGCAAGTCAGATGGCATGTAGTGTTATAAAGGAATGTCAAGCGGCAATATGGCGGCAAAAGAGAGTTCAGTGCGGCAAACGACGCGAGGGGAATGCAAAGACACTTTTGGTTGCACCCGATCTCTTCGCGTCATTTTGGGATCTCGCCTGCAATCAAACACTGTCATCATTCGTTGGAGACCGCCGAGGGACCCGTCTAAACCACTTTGCCTGCCGCTTTCTGCTGCTGGCACACAAATTCTACCTCACGGGACCCGTTCTACCCCATTATAACGGTTATTATCGTCGACGAACCAACTCGACGTCATGGGACCTGTCTCACTGCTTTCTGGAATTTTGTTACAGACGCATTCACACAAACACACAGACACAAAGACAGAACAGGGCTTTCATAGTATAGAATGATAAATGAGTTAAAGGCATCTGAATCTAACGATGAATTTCCGATGGTCAAAGACTATACGGGAGCGTAGATTGCAGAAACCGGTGGGTCCCACTCATTTCTTCCTTATCGCCGTAAAAACGGCCCGGAAGATGAGGCTTCGAGCGTTCCGGGACGCTGTTGTCAACGAAGACTTGTATTGGAGCGCTCCTGCTTTGTGCACGCGCCGCATCTTCCGGGCCGCTTTTTACGGCAATTAGGAAGGACTGGACGGAATCACCCTCTTCCCCACAGTCTACGGCCCCGTAGGGAAGCTGCGTAGTGTACTTGGAAATATATCGGGGTTTGGGTGGGAAAAGAGTGGAAAAGTTTGATGGGGCTTGCATAGCATCAGAAACCTCGAGCCATTTCAAGGTCTTTGATAGAGGCGAGAGCGTTAAAGTGTCAGACTATAAATAAAGTTTCGCCAAAACCTCGTTGGCGAAACAAGAAAACATAAATTCAGTACACAACTGACTTGGAGATAGTTGAGCGTAAAACAAAATTGAAGTAGTGTGGAAACGTGAGTGAAAACATAGAGTTTAGGGCGTGCGAATATTAGCGTGGCCCCGCTCAAATCCGCCTGAAAAGCGGCAGGGGAACGGTGTTTGTTCGTACGAGGTACGTTAGAACGCTTCCACTTGCACGCGCCGCGGTCCCCTCAGCACTCATGGTTTCACTTCCAACTTCCCCAAAGGAACGAACGCCGCTTCCCACGCGTTTTTAGAGCGATGAGGGGAGATTGGACGGTGGCACGCTCATATTCGTAATCCACACTGCGAACTCTCTTTTCATTCAGACTTCCATACTTGCCTCTTAGTCGGAGGTTGCTCAGCCGCATAACCTTTAGTACACCTCTTATGTAATTTGGGGATATTTCATTTCCGTCTCAGAGTTCCGTGTAGTTTGTTCATTGTTCGTAAGATGTTTTTTTCCACTGAAAACTCGAATTTGAACCATTTTCTGCGGATTTTTCATTAGGGGGACAGTAACAATCCGTGGGAAGTCAGACAAAATAAGCTCGAACGTAACTAACAAATTCTGAACCTAATGAAAACAATCATTCACAACGAGAACGATAATTTACCTTCGTCACTTCCGTCAGCACAGTGTTCCTTTCCATCCTGGAATTTGGATAGTGGGATGCACTTCGAAGAGTCCGAGCAGGGGAAATGTCCGGGGGGACACGCTAAAGGGAACTGTTAGGAAGTACAATTATTATGTTCGGAACTAATTTCATAAACGAGCCGTTCTCGGCTGGTTTACTATGTACAGACGTGAAAAATAATGTGAACTAACATACTGTGAGGGAAATTCTTGAGACAACAACGAAACAATAATAGTGGACGAAATTGTTCGCACAGCAACAGAGAGGGTGAAATTTAAGGACCCAGGAGCACTTATTCTTGCAGGATTTTATGGAAACGACGGACTTGCTTCTACATTTCGGTCCTACACATAAGTGGACACGTATTGGGAATTTGGCTATCAGGAGACTGGCTTTTGTTGCTGATCTTTCTCTGAGTGGAAGGATATACATGAGAGAAATTTAGCCAACATTGAAAACATTTAAAATCCTAAAATTAATTATCACGGAGTTTAAGCCGTTAGGAAAGTGAGGAAACGGAATCATGAACAATGTGATACTTTATAATATGATATGAGGTCTCTTGAAGATCTGTTTTATAGATTTCAAAATAATTAGACACTTTCTCGAATGCTTAAAGAGATCCCTCTAGGGAATTTCCCAGCAGCTGACGGACGAGTTCAAATGCCTTTCATTGACTTCAGCTCCGCCGTTCTTTCACCTCATCCTTTAAAAGGCGTGATTTAAGTCACCGAGAGGAATTAAGTAAATGACTAGGAGACTGCAGTTAGCTAGACCAGGGCCAGCAATCAAAAGACTGGAGGGAAAGCGAAGGAGTCGGTTTTTGAGCTGCCTCAAACGACCAAGCATCAGTCTTTTCCACTCTGAGGAAAGCGAGTGACCATACAGGTTCCGTAACCTTCATCAGACCGAGAACCTGCAAGCTGCATCAGGATTGCACGAGAGGCGCTCTCGACTGAACTAAGTTCGAGCATCCACCATTGCTTCCCGTCGACAGCTTGGCAACGTTTTCCATACGACAGTCATCAGAATGCAGGATTTTCAAGCAGTGGAAGAGGAATAAGGCAATGTGTTGCATAAGAAGAGACATCTGCAACTGTTGTTCGATTTGCTTACTGCCTATCATCTGCAAGGTATTACACAATTTGTCCTTAGAGAAAAATTCAGCGTGAATACGAATATGTAGCCAAGCAGGAGAGATTCAGTACGATTTGTCACAGACGTAGTGTTTTAAAAACCACTGAGGTATCATAAGAAAAAAAAACAGCGCTACATTTCTTCCCAAAAAAAGGTTTTTGATTAAGCTGAAATGGAAGCGGTCAAGGAATATTCGGACGTAAAGGGAACGACTCGACAAGACGATACAAACTTTCAAAATCCAACAAAATATCCACCAACATCGTTTCACTGACGATGTCATTTACATAAGATCAAAAGTGAAGAGGAACGGACGCTGGGAGATTCTGACTAAAGCTGAGAAATGTTCTGTTTACAGTTGAATGTATGACAAAGACGATATTCACGAACGAATATGTCGAAAGGTTTCAATTAAGCGCATCTGGATGTGGGTTGAACGAGGTGACTGCAGAGCTGAAGAGAAGGAATTAAATGGCAAGCATGATGCATCATCGGTGATGTGTGTGGCAGAAAACCGAGGACGTCTGACTCGGTTCTCATCATTCGGGCAGCACCGCTTCACCTGCTTGATCTCCGCAAACAGCAGGCAAGCGTGTCGGCCAAAGTCATCGAAGAGGTGGCGGTGGGAGGGAGACGTCCCAAGCAATTCGAAGGATTCTATTCCAAGTCAACGATTGATTGTCGGAACCGCTGCAGCTCTTTCCATGTAAAAATAGGTGGATACGTGAAAGACAGCAAGAGACTTCGCAACTCTTGCGTTATTTAAAAAAGTGCAGTGCAAAAACTGCATACCCCACTGTCAAAAGTTTCTTTTTTTCGAGATGCTGCTAAAAAAAGGTGGTACCTATTGAATCACGAATGAACAGAAACCATTGCGGAACTCGCTACGCGTCAGGAATGAAAGCAATACTGAAACCATCTCGACCAAATCGAATTTTAGCAGAAACAGGGCTGATTGGAAGATGTTGATATCCGTCCGCCCGGAGAAGAATAAACAGTTTTGGCATCAGAATTCTTCTAATTTCATCAGAATGAGGTTTTAAGTCCTAAGCGAATTTTTCATCATCTGGTTTAATTCAAAAATTTGTACTCAGAAAAGATGTGGTGCGCTGTCAAGAGCAGTTTCGAAGCGATTAATGTTCGAAAAAATACGCGTGAGAGGAAATCACAAGCAACTAAGAGCTTGAAGTGTTACATGGCGAAGAAATTTTTGGTGGTGTTCATTTTTGGCAAAAATTGGGTCGAGAGCAAAAAACGTGCTATTTTGGTGTTATTCTTGGGATGAGCCGTACATTTTGATTATAATAGTACGAATATACTCAGAAGCTCAGCGCTCGTGGCAGTTCTAAATCAGGGCGAAAGTCTGGCTACAGGGGTAATGGTTAACGTAAAAGAAACCAAAAATGCACATTTAGCAAAGTCGTAAAGACATGCCACATCCGTATCTCTAATTCAACAAATCCTGCTACCAAACTCACGTTCGTCACTTCCGTCAGCACACTGACGTTTACCGTCCTGGAAAAGCTCCGGCTCGATACAAGTGCTTTTGTCTTTACACACGAAAAAATGTGAGGGACAGCCTGCAAATAAAAATATGAGGGTGAAACAACCCGATAATTACCCACTTCACAGGTTTTACCTTCATCAATTCCAGAATAACAGTCTATTTTTTTATCGTTCAATTTCTTCCTCGAGACACATCGTGGGCTTCCAAACCCGCAGTCGAGCTGCCATGGAAGACACACTGTAATATGTGAAATATAGCCTTGCCTTCTCGAATTCCGCCCAGCTTTCTCTAGATTTTATTTTTGAAAAATTTTCCAGGGAATTTTCGGTGCGGGTGAAAGGACGACATAAATGGTCCAAGTCGTTCATCGTTGGTTTAAGAGAGAACCTCGGCATTTATCCAGAGAATGTCGAAAAAAACGCGTTCCATAGTAAGATAGTGGTGGATGGATCTGCTTTCTCTCATCAATATACTACTTCAATACTGAGATTTGAAGGGCTCGAAAATAGGAAACACGAGACCGATGCGGCTTGACTCCAATAGTCTGACTTCCTTTTGGATAAGCATTCACTGATTCGGAAAGGTTTGTTTTACCCGGAAGCAGTAGAAGTTTCGACAAGATCGTCAAATCGAATCATCATCAAAAACTTTATCTCCCAAACGTAACAAATTTCTAAATATTCCTTCTTTTCTGTTTCTATTTTTTTGTTTTTCGAAATTTGAAAGAAATTTTCTTCTTGTGCTGTTTGTTCAAGTTGTCCGTCCGCAGTAACGTGAGGAGAGCTACAAGACAAAATTCTACCATCTACACAATGTTCGCTTTCAGACAACTTTCTGATCATTCCATCTCGAGCGAAATTCGCCACTTCGTTCTAGTGTTGCTCGTTCTTCAACTGTACGGGTGTTTGTCAGTAGGAAACATTGGCCAATGAGTTTGGGATACAGAATTCCCCACTTTAGGTCTAAGGTAGGTGACTGAGACCCAGTGATAGAAGAAGGATGACAGATGAAGGTTGTACTTATTTTTTGTGACAATTTATAATCACATAGAAAGTAAACAAAGGCATCCGCTTATTCAGCAGACGTACCTGGTTTTGATAAACTGCCCACTCCAAGTTGATTTATGGGATCATATTTATGTGTATTAATCTCGTTTTTTTTTCCAAAACTTGACTTGGTCGTAGAAATGGGTTTTATTTAAGGAGTAGCTTTTTGTGACAGAAGACAAGCTATGTATTCATGATTCCTAGTCAGAACTGTACCTCGCAATTTCTGCACCTACAAAAACAAGCATTTTTTCCTACTGTGAATGGTGAATGAACGTGAGCAAATCGAACACTATGATATTTTCCAGGCAATGATTTGTGCATTGAAAGTTCGATAAAGACTTCAGAGTTGGAAAATTCACTAATGAACACTATCGCATAGTTAAACTTCGCAGTGAATTCAGCCAACACCAATGCTGGCTTTTGGTTTTTCATTTGTTAGGGCTATTATGCTACCAAAGACTCCAAGAGAAAAGAAATCGATGGGCGAAAAACGATGAATCGGGCACTGTTTTTTTGGTAATGATAACTCATCGTTCATTTTCTGTTCATACTGAAAGGTCTGGCGGTTGTACTCGACAGGATTTGGCAAAAAATAAAGCGAAAAAGATGGGATATCGATGGAATTATAGATTCGCAAACTTTCAGAGAAAACAGTTCGACTCGCGGAAAACGATTCCGTTATTAGGGAATTCTGGCTGGTTTTCGCACACATACATATGCACAAAAACTGCCGATTATAACGGATGATCCTATGATAATTATCCTATAAATGTTCTGACTGCAACGATGGAGTAAGGTGTCAGTTGGTGTTTCTGTACAGGAAAGCGTAGTTTAAAGGAAGAGCAGAAATCAAATAGAGGCTTCCTGGGAGGTCTGTTTCTACTTTAACAAATTCTCACGATAGCAATTCCCTGCGTCAGAATAACCGTCACCTTGCTTCCCATCTTTCCCGGTACAGTGCTGAGTTACAGAAGCGCTACTGCTGGGTCCTCGGAATGTTGCCGCTTTGTTCCTATTGAGAATCCCTCGACTTGTTACCCGCCCGAAAACGACTGCGCCAGGATCCATGGACAAAGAATTGGGTTCTGATTTTTTTTGCAACGTCCTGACTCAAGAAAAGTTTGTTTTTTTTTCTTTTCTGGCGCACCATTGGTGTATGTGAATAAATAAATAAATAAATAAAGTACTACTCTATTTGGTGTGAGAACAAAGCTGTAAAACTTATCCGAACGATGATACACTTGTTTACTGTATCATTTAGTATGTCAGTGAGGCCTGAACAAAGCAATTGCAATGAATTACGAGAAGAGAAAGCGCAGTAATAGGGATTTTCCTTTGTAGCCACTTTCCACTTATGCATGTACATTTGATAATTGGAGTGTTTTGTTTATTTTTCACGTCATACAACTTCTTTTATGGGCAACAAGTACACAGGTACTTAGTTGGGTTCAACAAGGAATACAGAACTATTATTTATTTTATGTTATTTTTTCGATCTTTTCGATGTTAAATCGTCCACACTAGTGAATGGAGTTCCGCTGTGATACTAGCGGCGAACGTAGAACTGAAAAGAACCGGAGGTGAAAAAATCCTCGAAATGCTGTCATTAAAACAATTCGTTAAGAGGTTCTCAACCTCACTGGCACCATTACGTCTGCGCAGTCACTACCGCGCAAAGCTAATAAAAAATCCGAGAAATAAAATTCTTTTTCCCCAGTGGTCGATAAATTGGTTTTTGATTTCACATATACTTCTTCGTCCTCAGATATCTTAGAGATGTCTCTGAGAATAAGAACACCGACAGAAACATCTCTCGCGCCCGTATGTCGAAGTAGGCTCCACACAGCTCCATCACCTCGAATGGCGACTAGAAATCTGCGGAAAATTTCTCAGCGGTCTGTGTGTTGCATCAGTGTCTGAACGAGCCCACTTTTCTTGTATCGGTGAAATTTCTACCCAAATCAGTGTAGTATTTCAACACCCGAAGTGACCACCGATGCAGTCATTCACCGTACCACATTGATTGGTGTCTTTTTTTTTGTCTGCTCTGAAGACGGAACAAGAGATTTGTGGCGAAAAACAGAAAGCACTATGGTAATAGTCATCAGCTCCTCTACAATCGTTTTGCACCTATGCAGATGTCAACGGTGAGCACTTTAGTGGGTAGCGTTGTCAATCCGAACAACCTCTTTCATGGACAACAATGGAGTACACGCAGACACTTAGTTGACCCAATAAGGAGTGCAGAGGAAGGCAGCAACAGTTCATCTGAATTGGTTACCGCAATGTGGATCTAATACAATAATTATGTAATAATTTATTTTTTTTCCGTAATTATTAATTAATTCCACATTTGTGAAAGATTCGTATCCGAAAAGAACCGGTTTTCTTACACCTCTGATTATAATTCTTTCTATTGCTAATTCTTCCATTACTTAAAGAAACTTAGCTGCGTTCAGTAAAGAATAAAGAAGAATTATTATTTATTTTATATTGTTTTTGATTATCATACGATTATCATTCTCTTTCTATCTTCCTTCTATAATAGTTTGGGCACAACGCTGTGTGAACAGTGTCCTCGCTGTTGTTGTTCTAACTCTAAGAGCAGTGCATGCCTTTCCCACGAAATTTACGCTAAATAATACGCTCCTCAAAATAGTGCTTAGGATAATTTTGACATCGCACTCTCATCAGGTAAGAAAAGGTGTAGGACGTAGCTTTCGCTGT
Source organism: Necator americanus (assembly GCF_031761385.1). Lineage (NCBI taxonomy): Eukaryota > Metazoa > Nematoda > Chromadorea > Rhabditida > Ancylostomatidae > Necator > Necator americanus. The sequence goes on from NC_087373.1 coordinate 22,962,154, forward strand.
GTGTTGCAAACTATGTACGTCACGAATTTTACTGAGTGGCGGGATGAACTAAACCTCACAAATATCCCCAAATATTGTCCTCAACCAACCTCTACGGAAGAGTCAAAACGACACTTGTGTCTCAGTTGCGCTGGTGGCTGCGTTCTCTGCAGGACCCACTGGAGAGCGGAGCAGCAGAACGCACCAATCAGGGCGCGACTCACAATTTCGTTTCGTTTTGACCCGACAGTACACCTGTGTTCTTCTGTTCGCCTCTTCCTTTACGGGTAGTAAAAATCACATCGCAACCATTGGAAAATTCAAACCAGGGTCACAGTCGAGTCAATAAATCAGAGTTAACAAGTTCAGAACGGAACGGACTGTTGTGCCTGATTTTTAACGACAGTATATAAATCTAAGTATTCCAGTAATGAACCTCGGAGCGATCCAGAGAATTGGTGACAGAAAGAGGGAGAGAGAAGAGAAGGAAGAAAAAGGGATGGTATCATCTTGGAATAGATGACTACCACGAACAGAATTTATGTTGTTAGGAGAAGGAAAAGAAGCAAGGAATTCGGCACCTTCAGCGCCATAAATGCCGAACTCTCATCGACCTCTTAGTTCTAGATGTGTCAGCGGAAAAAGCGGCTTTTCTGCAACTATCGTAGAGAAACAGTTGAGAACTGCATCGAAATAAGAAATATATGCTCTAAAGCGCGTTGTGTAACTTGCCCAAACACTAAGCCGAATCCTTGACCGCAGGATCGAGCTTCTGGAATGCTAGGAATAAAAATCTTTGCAGCGGGACCCACGAAAAAAAGTGACCCATTATATTTAGACTAGCATTTCTTCTCTGAAGGAGGCCTTAAAATCTCAAGAGGAGCTACCTCGCAGAAAAAAAAACGAAGCGGCAGGTTCTTCACGAACACGGGAGCTGTTCGCGGCTGAGAAGGTGCATATGAGCGCACAAAGCGTTTCACGAAGCTGGATTTCTGCTGTGACACACGGTGTGCCGAACCAATCAACTGATTTTTATAAGTGCTGCGTGCCACATAGAATTTCTGTGGATTCCTGCCGCGGTAGCAGGTTGAAGTGTAATGAGAGTTGCTATAGTAATAGAAAAGCAGTTCCTGTCCTATGTGGGTTTCGCATCCGTTTGTTGTTAGAAATTCTCCATTGTTCTATTGGTTGAACTCCTTAGAGGTTTTCAGAGCGATACTGTAGTCAGTCCAGCGCCAACTTGATGAGCTAGGCTTCGTAATTAGGCGTCCTTCGCTCGAGGTCAGATTCGCGTGCGAACATTTTGCTGATGTGAACCGCACTGCACAAACAGCAATTTCTTCACACAACGATTTCTACGCTAACATAGTGAACACACCAACAGGAATCTTAATTAAAGCAAGCAAAAATCATTTAATTTAAGTGTGTCATGAAACTGACGATTTTGAGGTCTCTGTGGGCTATTACAGAGTTCGAGGTGTAGATTACGACCCGCTCAAGGCTCCCGAATCGTCCTGAAAGCGGCGTGGGAAACGGTATTTGTTTTTACGAGGTGCGTGAAAACAGATCACATTTGTGCATGAGCCGCATCCACGAGCAAGCGGCTCAAAATCAATGAGGTCTCCTCAACAACCTATCCATGTAAACAATGAACTGGCCGCTTGGGGGAATAGGGGCGGGGGCGGGGGCGGCGTGTTCTTACGCACCTCACTGGAACAACTGTTCCCCACGTCGTTTTTATGAGATTTCGAGAAATTGAGCGAGGCCACGCCGTACCCTGAACTGTATATTTGCCTACAACGATAACAACATCGTTAGTTCCGTGATACATTGCCCTTAGAGGCAGTGTATCACCATTCTGACGTGGAGCGGAACCCACAGCCAAAGCGTACAGATAAACTTAGTCCTGGAATGTTTTGGCAAAGCAATTACATTCTTGTATACACGCAAGATTTTTAGCATCTTTTTTTTTTGGAAGGAATTTCTTTACGATTTTGTCTCGTATCCAACTAACCGTATCGTCTAGGTTGGGGCAAAACGATACACCCTTTCAAGTTTGGCCTCTATCTATCGTTTTCTTCTGAATTTTTCAATGCTTTCAATGAATACTAATACAACACTTACTTAAAGGCATCACCCCACGAATCTGAGGTGGTGCAGATTTCAGGTGGAGTATTCGTATACGTAATGGGAGACTACGGAGAGGGGGGTGATTCCGTCAATTTCTTCCTAATTGCCGTAAAAACGGCCCGGAAGATGCGGCGCTGCACAGGGCTGGCGCGCTCCAATTGAACTCATTGTAGAAAATAATGCCCGGAACGCTCGAAGCCGTATCCTCCGGGCCGTTTTCTTCGGCAATTAGGAAGAAATGAGCGGAATCACCCTCCTCCCCATAATCTACAACCCCGTATACGAATACTCCACCGGAAATAGATAATAATACCCTTTAATATGTAACTGTCTTGATTTTTCTTCCCAGACCGCTTTTGGGAGGAAATTTGATGTTGGCTCTTATTAGCTAGTAAAGTTTCTAATTACCAGTATTAGCTCACGCAATTTGCACGTATCGTAGCGAAAATATGACACGTACTCCTCAAACACAGCTAACTGGCGGATAGGACACTGGACTAATCATTTTTTCCGGCGAAACAACTCTTAACTTCATGTGCGAGCAATGAAATGAAAGAAGAAGTAAACTATCTACATCCAGTGAGAGATTCAGTTGTCCTCATTGCATCAATCCCACGGGTGTTAACGGTGCTTCGTCGTGTAAACGGATAGGTCTGGATGCTCACGACCCACTTAATTTCTGCATACAAATGTGTGGACTGTTTCGGGTTTCGCAGTAATACTCTCGAACAACCGCTGTACTATTAGAAGGAATTGAATCTCGAAATTTTCTCGGAATCTCCCTTTAATGCAAAAAAATCCATCCAAAAAATCTGATAAATTGCGAAGGCTCTGGAACCAAACATATTGTTGAAGGGGGTGGAATTACTACTGGCTGGTCGGCGGTCAAAACCTATGCGGACAAATCCAGCTGCATCCCATTGCTCATTTACACCACATTCGGCTCATGCATCACTGTTCAGCACGCATGAAGGGCTTGGAGAATTCAGAGATCGAAGTTGAAGGGAGCATTCTCAGCGCAAGGGTCACCTCCCAGCGACCTGTCGTCGGCCCCACTGCCGAGGACACGGAACTTGTTTCGGTGGGAGTCGAAGGGGGGACAAGTGATTTGGCCCGTTATCTGCTCCAGTGATCACTCATCCCTCTGCCGCTATCTCTCGACATCCGCGAATGCGGTCATATCGACGGCTACTGCCAGCCCAACTGGTTCTGTCATAATCCCAAAATCCAGTTCCTCTGTGATGAGACAGTATGCGCAATACAATGTCATTTTTACACTCGCGTAACCGTGTTGCATACGTGAACTGGGTTTCAGTACATAGGAAAAAGAGAAAATTACAAATTCGCTCACTCTCTTGTTGCGTTGAGGCGCATCTAAGCGACGGAAAGGGCAGGAGAGATGTCGTTTAAAAAACCACTGAAGCAGTGGGGAGTCGGACGAAACAGAGGCTCTTTCGAGTGCAAAAAAGAGGACGTAAGAAGGTCGAGCGCCATCTATTAGTCAGAATGGTCAACCTTGTGGTAAGAAGTGGAAAGAAAGTTTGCGAAGTATTTGTTGAATGTAGTGCTCATAGTTTCTCAACTGTGCTCTACAGGACCAGTATGGAGCCGTGTTCTAGTCCAGTTTGGATTCTTCACTTCATTCTCCGATCCAGCAAAGAAATGAACGGATGTTTAATAGTTATAAATGTGAAGCAAGAGCCAAAATTGTTGACATTCTTCATTAAAGTTGCAGTCATTACCCCAATACTTGAGGAAGGACGAACTTTAACTCTGAATGGATTTTTTTTTGTTCTGTGAAGCGGAGGTATTAGTACAAAGAAGACAGTAGTGCTCTCTAGATCTTTTTAAGCCTATGGAATTCCAGACATTCACCGCAGCAGCCCACAGTTCGTTCTACATCCCCTTCAAATAGTCGCGTCAAACCTTCACCTCTGGCGGCTACCGTATCCGAAGCAGTTAGCTCGCCCCGGCTAAGCAATGAGAAGGGAAACAGCGTTTAGATGTGCGATACGCAGAAGATGTGAACGAAATTACGCGCGCCGATTAGGCTCACCTTCGACGAAGCAAAAACGCGTGCACGAACACATTGGCTTCCGCTGATATACTGTGTAATTGTACCAGGAGCGCTGAGGCGAATCCACGGAAAATCCTCGAGTAGAGTGAAGAAAACGCCGGGAAGCTGTTAGCCATTCGGTGGCAGTCTCAGCAGCTTTTCGTAACCAGACAGTTTCCCATGGTGGCCGATAAAAACCCGCTAGACCTTGACATCGCTGCTTCAGCGATTTCAGGGAGCATGGACGACCTTCAAGATGCTTTCGAACTCTCCATGTCGTGCTGACCAACAGAAGATAACAGATTGGTTCTGGTAATCTAACTGGTATTTGGAAGTGGTGCGTGCCAGATTTGAGAAATCCTAGAGCTGATTATGTGACGCATACACCTAATGCTAATGAAAAAGCCTTTCCAGAAGTTAAAACTGGCTCAGGGCGGAGTGGAAGGTGGGTGTACATATTTGTCGCTTTTTGCTTGTCAATAGATATGTTCATATGCCTCAGGTGTAGGATTTTTGTCGTAGATATGAATGGTTGTGTATTCGGTATCCACGAAATCATCGAAAGAGCACAGTGAGTCACTGCATCATCAGTGTGGTGCTGTATCCTGGACTGGCAAAAAACATCGGGGTACATTACGAAAAAGAGATTTCAATCTGTTATTATTTCCAAATTTGTGCAGCACATTAGTGCATCTTTTCATGAAAAACTCGCAGGAAATAATGTCAGTCAAAGATTTCCAAAGTTGACACATCTACATACTCATCAATCACCTCAGCTTAATCGTCTTCGATGAGTTCACTGCTTCGGGATCGTAATCCGAGAGCATAGTGTAAGCAATTTAAGAGTACTTCAGCTGCGCCAATGTTTATAAATATCCCACATTAAGGATTCAAAGGTTAGACGTATGAATCATGCACGTTTGCATCAGAATCGCTCTAGAACCGGCACGCAGAGGCGCGAAGCAATTTTAGCCACCGCCAAGGTGGATACGGCACTATAATCCAGTCACTTTTGCTAACTCAAGTGGGTATTCATAGCACAGCAACATGTTCAGTCGACGCTATTCCAACAATTTGTCCCTTCTAGTTCACTGAGCGCTAAGAATGTTGATAGAGTAGTAGCTAGAGAAAAAAGCCAACGCTTTTAGAAAACGTAACGATGAGGACGAGGAGGAAAAACAGTTCGGGGAAATTTTTGAGCATCGAGAGCTACGTATGAGAAAGTGCAGAAAATTCACAGCGAATAATCGAGCACACGGAGACACGCACCTCAGCGATACTCAAATCTGAGATCCGACTTTAGTTTTTCTACATACCTCCGCCATTTGTTTTCCTCGACATTTATAAACAAAGCCGGCTCAAAAACAAGCCCCAGTTTGAAATCGCTATATTGGTGATAAACACGGTGCCCTTGCACGGACAACATGCCTTAATGCGTGGACAGAACCTCTCTACCGCAATTAGACTGCACCTTGAGAAGAAAGCGAACTAGCCGAAATGAATCAATCACAAATCACATTAAGGATCAGCTGTTGCTGATCTCATCACACGAAGGTAAGGAGAACAGGGTGCGAATCAGCAAATCTTCAGAAATATTCCAATATTCTACTTGTACTTCTCTACTTCATATCATTTCGGAACTCTACAAACTGTCTTTTATTTCCAAATGTTCGCTTGATTCCCAAGTCTTTTCCTCATTCCTCAATTAGTGACCTAATTGATTCAGAAGTTCCTCATCACGTACTCCCTGTGATAATTTACTCCCCACTTTCTTATATCATTCCATAATGTGAACAAATACAACAAGTACTGAGTTACTGACCTTACCACAAACCGTTACTTAAGCGATAGATCGTGGCGGGAACCAAAACTCTGTCAAACCAGTACAGAAAACGCTGCTGTCCCCTGGTTACATTTTTACGAGACCGGTCTCGTTGCATAATTGTAGCGATGAAATCGTTGCGTGCTTACAGTTTAAGCCTTTAATTACCGTGTTGGGCTACAATTTATCTGAGCAGATTGGTTACGAGATCAAAAAGAAACAGCAACAACATAAGTTTTGGCTTTGATCAGACAATGGCAACGAAACTGGTTCACATTGTCCCTACAAATATTCATTCGTTCGCTGGCACCACATCGTAGGGTGAGCATAAATTGATCGCAAATCTTCTCTAGAGCAGGACTGATTCCAAATGTACGACATGGCAAGACGACCGCCTCAGGACTCGGCTACGGGACGGCATTTTCTAGTTTCGATGCGGATGGGCTAACAGGGCCAGTAGTTATGACCAGAGATGGATTCGTTGCCAACAAAAAGAGTTTGAAAATAATGTCCTCTTTGAGCGAGTAAATAGTGCATTGGGTACCCTTTCAATAGAGTATAGCTGTTAGTTAGCTATGTGCAAAAAAAAACGGTTTATGGGAAAAATTCCGTTAGCCTCAAACATCCCTCTGATTTCCGCTTTTTAGACTGTTTAAAAATCTCGTCTTTGATCTGAAGAGATTGGCACAAACATCCGCAAATGATTTATGTGATAGAATGGGAAAAAACTGAAGAGGTCAGGGTCTCGACGGTTACGTCGTGGATGTGGATTTCGTGTGAATAGTAGGTATTTCGAGCAAATGACGCACTTCTTGAAGCTACGGTGATTTTGTGCGGTGAACGACAGATGTGAGAAGTCGGTGAAATGACTGGTGAAAAAAGCGAAAGTATGTACGTGCAGTTACTCGCCTCCTCATTCATCTATTTGAAAATACAAGAAATCGACACACACCCTTCTCACCCAATAAAAACCATTAAACCAATCGCGTTCCTACTGTTAAAGCCACATTTCCCGTCCAACTCTGTCCAGATCTCCTGGATCTTGAAATCTGCTAAATTCTGGAGAAAAAATGCTAACGCACATTGAAACAGGAGTTACCAGAAGTTGCAAATGTTCGGAAAAAAAGTTCAAAAAAAGGTAAGGAGGATGGAAGAATGGAGGATGTGTGCACATATTTCATATATGTAGTTATGAAGATGTTAGTTCGGGATATAAAAAATTTAGTTAAATGAACTAAGATAGGACTTTTTTGAAGAGATTTTAAATAAAGGATTGATTTCTTGGACTAGTGCTCCCAAAAATCGATTTTTGTATGCCATTTGGAACTTTTTGCTCACTTACTTACATTTCTTGGATCACAGTCGATTCTACTTGAATTTTCTTCTGCATTTTTTTCTTCACCCTCCCTTTCCTTTCCCATTAAAATTGTCACGATAGCTCATACGAGACAAACGCTTATCTCGCTTAGACCACACCCGCAGGATAGACAACGAGTCCCTGAATGGTTCTTGACAAAAAAGAGAGAATGCCAGAAATACTACCTAATTTAGGCTTATTCTGAAACGATCCTGTCGTAACACCACCGTTTCGTCACGAATTCACACTAACACTGTTGTTAAATTAACCGACTTTGAGTCACGTACGTTACGTTTGTTTTCCTTCTTGAAATCAACAGTGTTGTATTCTCGATCACTGTGTTTGTACACAATAATTAGGCCAATGTTCCAATCTGCTCAATACAGCCGGGAACGTGTTTTATAGCTTTGATTACTGTGATCGAGACTATACACTACTCTTACTGTTCCCTTGAATTTTTGCGAAGAAATCAAAACTGAAAATGCCACGATTTCGTGGTTTTCTTTTCGTTTTTTTGTCTGGGAATTAGTCCTGTGTTGAAAACTGCAATGCTTTTGCAGAGAACGCCGACAGCTGAAGAAGTGGTGTCCCAGTGAGATGAGGTCCGGTCGGTCATAAGTCAGGAAATTCTACAGAGCTCATTGCTCGGTCCTCCTCTCGAGGTCGACGGTTCGGGTTGGCCGTCTTCTCTCGTTGGGAGGCATGCATGTGTGCCAGAAAGGGGTAATTGCGGGTAGGCGACCTTCAAGGAGCGAACTAGAGACGGCACAGTACAGTAGAGAAGAATGAGTTGACTGCACACGCACACTACAAATCACCGAACTCAGAGGAGGGACCACAAGAAAAGGATTGACTGACAGAGACAAGCGGATCAACAAGAATCGTACTGCAATAGCGCGTAGAACAATGAAAAGAAGGAAGAACTCACGTTCGTCGCTGCCATCCCAGCAATCCTCAACGTCGTCCTGCCATTTGATACGAGGAATGCACTGTCCGCCTGTACTACAGGCGAACTCATCCGGAGCACAGCTAGCCCAAGTGGCTGCGAATCGAAGCAGTAGGAACAGCAGAGTAAATTGCATGTTCCATGTAAAATTCTTCGAACACTCGTTCACTGCATCGCAGAACCAAGTGGAATGACTGTATTTCTGACGTTGGCTACGCGATCGCCCGTGAAACATACAACTGCCAGGTGAGTGGGCGGAGTCGCAACGGTGAGGTAATTGCACCGTTCGCACACTGTTCGGGTGCACAGACGTACGAGGTCCGATGATCTCATAGCATCGTAAGGGGACCCACGAGCGAAATTTCGACTCCCTATTACATTATTGCCCATCCTCGTTTTTTCCGAATTTTTGAGAGTTTTTGCCTCCATTGCTAAGTGGTTTATGAGCCTAGATCTGAAGTCTTCAGCGGAAAATAGCGTAGGGAGCAAAATAACCCCGAAATCAGAACCGGAAAGAAAAGAGGTCGCAATTGCTTCCTACATAGCGCCGAGACTACTTTTCTTATTAATCACGATGCTGGGTAATTATGAATTCGTGAGTTTAATTTAATATCATACATCAAATTAATAAAATAAATAAATAAAGTTGATAATGATTTATATAAATCGGAGATAATTAATAAATAAGATTTAGTTAATAAATTTGCAGCTCTAACTCAATTTTATACCGTAAGAGAGATCATCTATATCGCCTTTAATCAAACTAATGGTTATCGTTTCAGTCATTCATGGTGGCACCCAAATGTGCTAGATGCTTTTGACATGAGGTGAGCATTTCTGCACACCTCATATCAAAAGTCTCTGAATTTGCGACTTATTCGGTAATATTCCCTGCTTAGTGCAATCTGTTTTACTACGTATTTATTGAAAGTCGGTGAAGTACGACACACATACAACACCGCTACTAAATTGTGTCCCAAAATCCGTCGCAAACCGTCGGAATTCTTGGAAGGGGTCAAAATTAAATTTTGAAAGTACCATTCGGAAGTAAATGAGCTGCTGATTTCAAATGTACTTCGAGAATTTACTTTTGACAAATGTGTGGCCTGAAAACGGGCAAAGTTTCCTCAAGCCCCGTTAATTACTTTCACACCTCCGCAATCCTGCCATTAGCATATCCCGCGGATACATCACCATGGAAGGAAGGGGTGTTCATAGGATTTCCGCTTATTTCTCAAAATTGGACAAAATGTTTATTACATCCGTAATCAGGAGGTTATTTAGAGCATTTTGATACCCCACATCATATGTTGGTTCGAAACTTCCATTCTCTTAAGAAATTCACGAAAGTGTTCCATCGAAGATTAAAAAAAAGCCATACTTTCCAAGCTGTGAAAAATCTCCTCGGGAAGTTTTCAGCAAAAAACTTGCACTTGACAATAGTTTATATTGTAAGCTTCTAGCTTTGAAAATGTCTGGTTTTTCCACTGTCAAACTTACAACATTACTCTATTTCGTTATTTGGTCCAATTTTTGAGCAGCTGTCAACGGCTTAGAATTAACGCTTAAGTCTCGCGATTTAGTACTAGCTTAGAACTCTCCTTTCTTTTTCGAGAAATGAATTAGGCGCCAGCGTTGGATGACAGTTGGTCATGGTTATCGAGTGACCAAATTGGAGGAAATTTTCGTCTGTTTTCACAAAACAGAAATTTTTGCAGCCTCTATGAATTTTTTCAGTACATCAAATACCCAGTTCTTCTCACAAAGAGATATGAGATATGCGAGATATGCCAATGGCAGGATTGCGGAGGTGTGAAAGTAATTAACGGGGCTTGAGGAAACTTTGCCCGTTTTCAGGCCACACATTTGTCAAAAGTAAATTCTCGAAGTATATTTGAAATCAGCAGCTCATTTACTTCCGAATGGTACTTTCAAAATTAAATTTTGACCCCTTCCAAGAATTCCGACGGTTTGCGACGGATTAATCCGTCGGCGACGGATTTTGGGACACAATTTAGTAGCGGTGTTGTACACCTGATAAATTTTTTTAAAAGTTGATTTCAAAAATCTCAGTGCAACGTGGTAGAAGTAATGCCTCTAAAGTGGAATTTTGAGCCGTGCTTATTTCTAAAGTGCACAGGCGAAGGAAGTGCAAGCGAAGTCGCTGTAGCTGATTGCATACGGTCATAAATTTGTCTTACGATGTGAAATGCACTTATGCAGGAAGCGGCTTAAACAAAACATTAGTCTCTCATTTGTTTCGCGATTCGAAATTATTTTGATTTATGTCCAGCGAGTTCTTTTTGCATGTGCTTCAAACATCTGAAGCTTGTACAACGTCGAGAGCAACACGTCTCCCGTCTGAATCGTTCTCTTCTTCGTCTTCTAGAATTGGTGTGCAGTCATATCCCTAAAAGTCAAATTTGATTTTTTTTTTAAGTTTTATTATTTCTTGAATGGTTCGAGTTGCAAATAGCGTACTAGCAAATCAAGTTTCACTAGATTATTAACTAAAAATTCTACTTATTTTTTGTTACGACCAGCAAACGACGGAATCAGCGAGGCAAGCGTGGAGCCAGCGAAGGTGTCCTCCAGGAAACTTTAAACCATCGTAACAGCGTAAAACGGTCACAAAACTGCATTTCATGCAAAAACATCCACATAAGTAAACAGATGGTCATTTTCAAACAAGGTCGAACCGAGCGATGTGCGGAAACGGACGTGTGGCACGTTGCGTTTTTTCCCCACAGAGAATAGGGACAAATGGGGACCTCTTGACCCAGCGCGATCCATTACAACATCCACGAACACGGGCCTCGCCTAAATCGTCAACTGAGCGCGTGGTTATCGAATTGGCGCATCCTCGATTAATAGTGAAATTTTTTCGGAATTCAGCGAAAGGGAGGAAAGGGGAGATTCAACATCTGCGAAGTTTTCGGAGAGTCCAACAGAGCTAGTCGCTCCGTTTGTGTCTGTTTTGGAACTTCTGAGATGCGTGCCAGCAGTGGAGGGAATTTTCTTCGTTGTACGCACGACCGTTCTTATTGTTGCATTTCGAAGCAAATATATCAGCGGTCGCCTTCCTGTGACTCTTTTGGCTTGAAGAGTCCAAAAAATTGAAAGTAAGAATTTGAAATTGATTTTAAAGAGAGTATATTCAGTGAAATGCACAAGGCAAATTTTCCGTTTGGAGTACATCTTTAGCTGTTCATGGTTGACCAGCCACCTGTATGGTTTCTACTGTTTAGATTAAATATAGTAGGTTAGTACATTAGGAACAGTAGACATTCTTTGTGTAAAACAAACAAAAACAGAACAACAAACAAACAAACAAAAAACATAGTCCCTTTTAAAACATCTGACCTTTGCTAGAACGAACTGTACCCTTGACGGGATGTTTCGCGATTTCGAGATTGATGAAAACTGTTCTCTCTGCAATGAAAAAAACTATGCGCAATCGCGTCACGACTGGATTTCTGTTTGTTGTATATCCAAGGCCTTGAGAAACTAAGAGAAACAAAGGGAAACATTCGATTCTAGGATGAGTTCTCCGGCAACCGATCGTCCCTATGAGAAATCAAATTTAGCGAAAAATCCCATCTTGCTGAAGAAGATTATGAACAGACGATGCCATTAGAGGGCAATGACATCCAGAGGAAAAGCAGATTTATAGATCGAACAGCTGATCCGTATAGGAAGTTCTGCCTAGGCCCACTCACTTTGAACTCTCCTGCGGCGAATAACGGGTTTGCAAAGTACAGAAAAAATCCCAAAAATGGACGGAAAAAGGATTGCCTAAGTTCGCGCTGATCTGCTGTGCGAACGAAATTCGCCTCCACACACAACAAAAAACTTCACAAAATTCTGACATAATCGTTTTATTGGCTGTTTTGATTGTCCTTGCAAAAAGTTCAAATTAAAGGCAAACCACAATTTTACACATTAATCAAAATGGTACAAATGATGAAGAAACAATAAGTCAGCATTCTCATGAGGTTACTTTCAGCAATTTTCTGTCGTTTTGATGATATGAAGGTTTAAGTCCTTGAATACTCCTTCATCTACAAAGTTAGACTTTGCTAGGTTGCAATTACTCCCTTTTGACGAACGGTTGCTCCTTTCTCAACGATGTGCCGGTTTTTAGGTAGATATCAAGGAGAGGAATCTAATTATATTTTTCAAACAAATAAATTGTTTCAATAAAAATAGTCACTCTGATAAATTATTCCCAAATTTCCATTCTGTGACGAGATAAGAGCGAGCGACGGCGACCGACGGTGCGACATCCTGAATGTCAGTTTGGCAATTTTCGTGCATAGTGTTATAGTTTCGGAGGAAAAAATGTGAGTTTTCTCAGTGCATCGTTCATTTCAACCAGATGATAAATCCGTTCGTGAAATTCCTCTCTCTCAAGTCGACGTCTACAAGAAACGCAGAAATTCGAAAGCTGTACTTATATCAACGAACAATCACTATTAATAGAGTTACCTTAGTAGAAAATCTAAAGAAGGAAATTTACGCTTATCCACAGGATAGCGCTAAAGAATTGTCCCAATTCAAAGCAGAATAATCCTATTGTCAAACTTTATTTTAAAAGAGAGCTCGGGATAACTTTGGATGATTGCAAAAATGATGACCATGTCAAAAGTCTGATCAAAAGGACCTGCAACTCGATTTAATTGCGAAAGCAGATGCGCTCGATACGGTGCGGAGGAGCGCAGTGGTTATGATGGAGCGTTCTGGTAGGTTCAGTCGCGATGGCCCCATCTCGACCTAAGCGGCTGGCTTCGCCGCAAATTTTCGAATGCAGCTTACGTAACGGCGCTGTGCTCCATCGTTCCGACCTGACCACAACTGTTTTTGTGAGTTCCGCTTGGTTTGTGCTGTGACATACAGACGTACACGTGGCTGTTGTATTCCACATAACACTCACACTAACACTGCTTTTATTGTAGTAGTTCAAGTAGCTACAGTTTCTACAGTTTTGTCGCACCTCCGCGTAAGAAAAAGGATAAGGAGAGCTACAGGTGTGAGTTCTTTGCCGCAAGACGTCGGGCTAGGAGTTTTGGCACGCGTTGGGCCCCGTGCGACTTCTTCGCTTCATTTTACGATCCCGCAAAGTATCGAATGCCATTTACCACTCGTTACCGCGCGACAAATCAAAGGAGTGAGGTGAGCTCGTTGCGCGGGACTTGAAGCCTCCCTCCGCCGTCCGCCGTGGCTATGCAGTCTTCACAGTTCGAAGGAAAGTGCACGAATCGACGTGGTCTTGACCAGCTGACTGACAGGTTATCACTGCAGCGTAGAATCGTGATGCTTTTTGACTGTGTATATTTAAAAAACAGCGGCCGGACGGCGTGTATCATTGCGCAGATATTGTTTATAAGGGAACGAATCTACTTAAAAAGCCCAAAGACTGTAGTCTTAAACCCCTCCCGTTGCTGATAATGGTGAAGAGCTAACGACATTTCCCGGATGGTAATCTGCCTAGGGAATCGGTGTTCTGTAGGTTGTTGTGTGCAGTTTTAGCTACGTAAACACTGACGAAATATCAACCTTTGATTCTAGAACACAGTTCGATCAAAAATCCACGATCCCCGTTTTGCATAGACTTTACATCCGTAGCATTCTTGCACTTAAAGATAGTCTCTGAAAGACTTCTCAAAGCGACTGGGGAGAAATTTCGGGATGAGCGTGATGAAGGTGCACTTCTGCGTGCATTATAGGACAAATTCTGAGAAAATAATGTCGACAAGAGCTCAGAAGATTACAAAATAGGAACTCACAGATGCTGTTTAGATTAAGTCCCAAGTTCGACCCCCTCTAATTCATGGAACTGTAGAGTTGAATCGTCTACTACTTTCTGAGCTTCGCTGTCTGGGTATGGTCTGCTTCCCTGACGTTGTTTTTGAGTAATCTGTTTCCTAAGTCATATCTTGTGGGCTGACGAGGCGTTTGAGCGGTCATCTCACACGTTTTTGATTTCCGAAGGCCTGAAGAAGGCGACATTGCCGAAACGTTGGCCAGAATAAGGATCGATAACAATCTTGAATCAATAAGTAGATGAGCCCAAGGTGGTTACAGTTCTTGCCATCAAGCGTTACTACATTATTCTAAGTTGCTTTTATACTTCTTCCATTCCAGGGAAAAAAACAGAAAATTTGTGGTTAGCAATCAGTACACAGTGAGCGGTTCATTCGCTTTGTTCGAACTCCTTCACAAACTATCCTCATCTCACACTGAGTACCCCACCTAATGACCTCGCTATTGTCCCCTAATCTCGTGCACTAGCGGTGCGATGCGTCGGTGAAAGATCCTCGCAGTATTTGCGGTGTTTCTGCGCCGTTGAACAACTATCCATCCCTCTGGAGCCGATAAACTGATACAAGATTTGTATGGGAAAATCTAAACACCTATTTGATGCGTCGACCGTCCCCAACTTATTACGTCCACCCTTAGAAATGACATGTCCATTAAAGGCATCACCCCTTGAATTTGAGGTGGTACGAATTTCAGGTGGAGTATTCGTACACGGGATCGTTGATTATGGAGAGGTGGGTGATTCCGTCCATTTCTTCCTAATTGCTGTAAAAACGGCCCGGAAGAGGCTTCGATCGTTCCGGCACGCTATTTTCCACGAGTTCGATTGGAGCGCGCCTGCCTTGTGCACGCACCGCATCTTCCGAGTCATTTTTTACGGCAATTAGGAAGAAATGGACGGAATCACCCTCCTCTCCATAATCTACAACCAAGTATGAGCATAACCCACCTGAAACCCGCACCACCCTGGATTCGTGGGGTGATGCCTTTAAGGAAAAAACAAGCATTTTCGATGCTTACTTTCTTGCGATTTCAATGCGAGGTCGAAAAGCTGCCGCTGTGGACATTTGCGACATGCACGGAGAAGGCAGCATAGGCGTATCTACAGCACAGAAATGGTTTGCGAAATTCAAAAACGGCGACTTTGACCTCGCCCTTCTGGTTGAGGACATCTTCTGATTTCTACGGGGAGGGTCATTTGTTTACTAAGGTTTGCTACTCAGAAAAAAAAAGCACGGTAAACTAGAAACTCTGCACTGTCCAGCTGCAGCGGCAGCCTTTCGACCTAGATGAAAAGAAAACTAAGTGTCGAAAGCACTGGTTTTTGGCTCCTGGACATTCCATTTCTAAGGTTGAATAATAACAAAAGATTGAATTATTCCAAAACAATTATCACGGTTTTGTAAAGTATAGTTGGGTCAAAAAGACATGAAGGACACGGACAGTTGCGCAGGTGGCTGCGCTCGAAGCTGGGCGGTGGAGCGAGCGGTAGGAGTCGTGAAAGAATCCTCGCTACCGCCACCCATCTCTGCAGTTCGCCGTGGTCCCACCACGATTCCAGCCGCTGTCTCCACCACACCGCTTCGAGCGCAGCCGCTTGTGCAACTGTCCGTGCTTCATGTCGTTTTGTCCCGAATATAAAAGGAGTTCTTCCAAATAGTGAAAACACTTTAGTAAAGTGCAAGCAAATTATTATGAAATGAAATATAGTATGAAACTCTACGAAATTATTCTCCAACCATCTATGCTACAGGGCTTCCTGTAAGAGCTTAAGACTGGTGTATCCACCTTTTGCCTATGTCGGACGCATATGAAAAAATACCGGTGCGAGAATTCTCAAATTGAACCGCTTTATAAGGACAGTAGATGGCGGAAGTTTGCAGCAAGTTTAAATTCATTTCAAACAATTATTCTCATATCAAGTGGACTTGGAAGAACTGCCAGCCAGTGACCGAAGATGTCGCGTGACTGGAGTTATTGAACAGTTCCCAGAAAACTACGCAGGTTATCGTTTTCACTGCATTTTTGCCTTCCTCCATTTCCCAGGAAGAATATAGCGTTCATCCTTCCCTATTCACTTTCGTTAAAACAATAAACTGCTTGGGATTTATGGGTTACGTCGGTTCATTCGACTTCGATTGAGAATCGCAGCGGTTTATGAACGCGTGTGGCGCCTATGCATTGGCTTGAGGAGGTTTGTCGATCTATCACGTCAGTGTCCTCATCCTTCCAGACAAATCTGGAATCATTGTAGTGGCTGTGAATGAGTAAGAGGCTGAGTAGGTTACAGCTCATTTGGAACGCTGTAGGTACCTCTTGCCACTGTATCTTCGTCTTCTGTATAAACAGGGTCAAGCGTGGGTTGAGAACTTCTCAACAGGGGTCGTAAGAGCGGTGACGGAGAAGGAGGGGGTCGTAAGGCTTGTCAGCAGAGGAAAAAGAAATGAAGAGAGCAAGGAGAAAAAAGCGAGGGTACTGTCGATTTCAAATGAACTCGTATTAAGGGATGCAAAATAGAGGAAATAGATAGCGCGAAGTATTTTTTTAAGATTTTGCTGCTATAATTTCACAACTTTTTGTTCGGGATTAGTTTGGGAAAATAATGAATAAACGAAAGACATCCGGATTGAGATAACTGTGAGGGATCATGAATACGAAGGCAAGAACAGGAGTGCAAATTACACAATGCTTTCTGAACGAAGCCTTGCGGCTTTGCTTTTAAGTGAATTGTTTTTTTTTAAATTACACCAAGAAAATGAAAAATATAGAGTATGAGAGAAGGATTCAAAGAGTAAGTCTCGGTACATCGTCGGCTGGAGCGGGATGACGCCTTCAATCTTAAGACTTTGAATGAAGCAACGTGATGTATCGCCGTTTTTATTGCGACTGTCAGGGATCAGTCCCTGACAAAAGCGGGATTTTTGATCTTAGAGCACAAGAGTTAAAAGAGCATATTTCTCACCCGACAGTGATGAATGTATTATTATCACTCGGAAATGCAGTTTCGATGCTGTTACTGAGCGAAAAAAAGACATCTACAGGAGCAATTAGGGATGAAGTTAGTACAAAGTAGGCTCCACGAGTTTCTGAATATCGACGCACAAAGTGAATTTTATGCAATAATGGTGGCTGCAGTGTGTAGAGAGAGATTTTTTACATGTTTCTGCAAAGTTGCTACTTCTAGCTTCCCTAGTCTTTTTAAAAATAGTTGAGAAAAATCCTAAATTCTGAGAGAACCAGAACACCTACAGAGCCCAAAATTTGCAGCGAATGGTTTTCCTGGATGCTCTCTCAAAACATAGCGCCGAGTTTTCAACAGCGCTACCATAATCTCACAACGGGAACAAATGCGAAATCTCAGATTGTCGGCAGCACGTCAAAATCTGTATTACTTCAAACAAAGTCCAATAACCCAGCTCGTAGTTTATAAAGATGAATTTGGTTTAAAATGTCTTACAGAGGAAGTTTTTTGCTATCGAAGTTCATTTTCATCTAGGTTTCGTTTTGTGAAAAACCAGTTGAGAAAAAGTTGAGAAAAATGCTAAACTTCTATAAATTTTTTCTCTACTAATCAGAGTGTCCCTGAAAAAGGCATTTTAACTTTTCTATAGCGCAAATCTTCCTTTAGAAAAAAACAGCCACCTTTGTCTTCCTTTATCTCTTCTGTAGTTCGTTATTCATACTAATTTCAAGTTACTCTAAAACTACTTTTAGAGTAACTTGAAATTAAAAAAACTAACTTAAACTTAAAAAAACTAGTTACTTTAAAATGACCTCTGAATGACACCTGCTTGCGAAGAACTGTGCTCTAAACACAATTCCAGAAAAAGTGCCGATGAAATATTCGTCTCAGTGATTTTTTTCGGTTTTGAAAAAATCAAGATTTCGGCGGGGATCGAAGTCTTTACCATTCGTTCCCGTTGTCCATGAGTCAAATTGTTTTTAAATAGTCGGAAATAGTGTTAAAATGGTTTTTAAACGTGTTCTCTGCCGTTTCCACCTGTTTTTTTTTCATTTTCTCCATTTTTTTAGAAATAATGGTTCAGTTCCTTGCAATGAACTCTCAGAGGCGTCTATACTTTATAATGTATTTTTTATTTTAGGTGCGGCACTTTATGTTAATATCTATTATAGCACTTTTATTAATATTTGGCATATTATATTACTCGATTTGTTTGTTGAGCTCTCAATTTGTTTCTTCAATTCTGTTTATTATAGTTAATTTTTCATTGCTACATGAGCGGATATACTTAAAGAATGAGAAAGAAGGGGTCGTTTTCTGGAGAGTCTTCTATGGAGGAGTCGTTATCAGGAGGATTTTTTCCCCAACTACACGCTTGATCCTGAGCATAACCCGTCTTCGAAGGAGTTTAAGCAAAGACAAACTGACAAATGAGAGAAGCTCCCACTTTTAGAAGAAAAACCACTAGACGACGTGTCTCGCAGAGTTACGCTTAAAATGTCTGCATTTTCAATGCGAGCTCTACACGCATTTTTTTTGACGACTTTAATGGCAGCGTATCACGAAACTGGCGTACTTGGAAAACTTGTGGGAAAATATAGAATTTGTGGTGTAGATTGCGCGAGGCCACACGAGTGTGACCCTGCTCAATTCCAACTTATCATCCTAAAGCTCGGCTTGAGAACCGCTTTTGCTCCTACGAGGAACGTCAGGACGCGTCACTCTTCAACACTCTCTGGTCTGTGAGGAGGCCTTATTCATTCTCGACCGCACGCTCGTGGAGGCGACATGTATCCATACAGGAACAAACACCGTTTCTCAACACTTAAGGGGTATTGAGCGGGGCTCAATCCATAGCCCACATTCTACATTTCCCAACTACGTCAGCTTTGTGATACGTTGCATTTCACGCAAAGAAGAGAGAGGGAGCAATTCCCACAAGAAACATCAAAGGAAGACGTTGCCATGGTTGAAAAGCGTTGGGATAACAGTATCGAAAAACGTTTTGAACAATCTAAATAAGGCGTGCGGTTCTTACAGAGTTACAAGAGTCCGAATCAACCGCCCCGATAACCGTGAACATAAAAATACAACTAATTGATTCTTTCATTCAATAATTCTTCTTTCATCCATGTCAATAAAACTGTTTAAGAATATCATTACGGTAGTAGATAAGACGGGAGCGAATAAACAACTCCGAATGAAACAAAACGTGGTAAAACATTTCATACGCATATCAATTGTACACGGTACCCAGACATGCTTAAAAGCCAGTCGAACGCATATTTAAAGGCATCACTCCACGAATCTGAGGTGGTACGGATTTCAAGTGGAGTATTCGTACACGGCATAGTAGATTATGGGGAGGAGAGTGATTCCGTCCATTTCTTCCTAATTGCTGTAAAAACACGGCCCGGAAAATACGGCTTCAGGCGTTCTGGCGCACCATTTTCTAGGAGGAGTTCGACTGGAGCGCGCCAGCCTTCCGCGGCGCCGCATCTTTCTTGCCGTTTTTTTTTCGGCAATTAGGAAGAAATGGACGGAATCACCCCCTCTCCATAATCCACTATCCCTTATAAGAATACTCCACCTAAAATTTGCACCACCCCAGATGGGGTGATATCTTTAAAACGAGAAGAAACATTGGCATCCTCTCCCAAGACCCGAATAAGCGGTTGGACACATCGTAACAATAATATGTAGGGTGTCCCAAAATTTACGCAAGATAAGAATTAAATAGAAAACACTGTTGTTCCCAATTGTATTTTGTTAACGAAATATAAAGTACATACACTTATGTAAGGAATAGCATCAAAGTGTTAATGTTTGTTGCGCATTTTGGGCCATAAGTGTTTCATAAGTAAAATGATTGTATCAATCGGTCACTTACTCAGTTGCTGGTGCTCGATATCGCGACATGACAACCGAATTCTTAATGCCTAAATTGGAAGAAATTGATGTGGAGGACATGCGGTTTCAACAAGATGGTGCCACATGTCATACAGCCCGTGAAACGGGTCAATTACTGCATGAGAGATTTCCTGGTCGTGTGCTCTCTCTCGTTTCGGTGATCGACGAAAGAGTGCGTATGTGCCAGCAAAGCCGTGGAGGTCATTTGCCCGATGTGGTATTCCATAACCCTCTTTATGCTATGTTCTTTATGCTTCAATAAGAAGAATAAAAATTGAAAAAAAACTGTTTCCTATTTAATTCAAATTTTCCGCAATTTTTTAACACCCTATAGAAGGCAAGTGTTCTCTCCTGGCGACCACCACAACATTACCTACCATCTCACAGCTTAATCTAATTGTTTAGTAGATAACAGAAGTAAAACCAGAAGAACTGTTCGGCACTGATGATCCTTCTGGGAAGTTCCAACGTGTCGATTTCAAATCCGAATCGTCTGAGGTTAATGGCAGCATGCGCGGGATATTTTGCACAATGACTTGGGGAAGTCAATATATATATATATATATTTATATTTATCGACCCAGATATAGAAAATTTAGTTGACATTGGAGTGTGCGGAACCATCGCGGCAATTCAGATGAGGTGAAGGGGAAACCTCACCGCGAGAGAGAAACAAACAAGGAGAACAAAGCGCAGAAGCAGTAGTTTCTATTCTGAGACAGTACACGTAGAAGTATCAAATCTGCGAGTGGCATTTCAGCAAAGTTTAGAAAGAAAATGCATCAATGGTTCGTGAGATTATCGACTGCGTCATGGCTATATCGTTTCACGCGGAGAACAGCATCTATCTTAAGGATGCAGGTGCCAGAGTATATCGAACTGCTACTGAGTCATCTCAGGTCATGCCGAACGTACGATTTCTGCTACAGTCGCACTTCAATGAGCTCTTCTTGGAGCTGAGCAGATTCCACGGTCGGACGCCTTCTCCGTCGCCATTTTATCACAAGAACTACACTTTCTTTAGTTTAGTGCTTTTTTGTGCACGCCATTTTCTATTTTCTGCTCGAAACTGCAGAGATTCGTTCACTGATCCAGGCTTATTTTGGTGCAGTGCAAAAGTGGGGATGGGGATGTAGATGCTGGGGAGATAGTGCTGCGCCGATAGGGTTTCGGCTCTATCGACAAGCTCCCGCAATATTCTTTCCGCGTAGAATGAGAGGAGATATAAAATGAATGTCGAAAATTCATCGTGACACTAAGAAAACGGCATGCAAAGAATGTTGGGTTAGCGGATGGCTTTCAGTTTTTTTTTCCAAAGGTAGAATACAGATGGAAGTGAAAGTATTTCTTCTTCAATTGTTATACACTATTTGACAGAAAATTGCCTGCTCTACACAATTATTCAACATTTCTAACTTTTTGAATTCAATCGATCTTTTGTTTTTGGATAGTTAAAGTCAATGTTTGAATGGACAAGCTTAACATTTTTGATCCCCCTCTGCTCTGTGCATTTCATAAATGTTGGTAAGTGCACCCGAACCAATAAAACTGAAAAATAGGGACACAACAGCCTCGTAAGGTAGGGCACTTTGCCAATACTTTATTGTTTTATGTGCATTTTCAAATCCGAAAAAAACGCCTACGAATTTTTTCTGAACCCAATTTGTTTCACCATTTTATAGCACGCCAAAATAGTTAGAGTAAGAATTGCGGATGTGTGAGTGGGATTTTGGTGGTCTTGTTAACATGAATGGTTTCTGTGAATCAGTTCTAGCACTTTATATATTTGAATTTAGTAAGTTTACAAGGCCTTTAGAGGAGTTAACACTAAGTAACACTAATTCAGAGAGTCTTCTCCGGATTTTAAAATCCTCGGTGTGCCTGCCGAAGTGGCTGTTGCAGTGACTTGTACTGAAATTATTTTGATATTTTCTTGGAGTTTGTCAGTTTTTTTCTTAGTTTTTGTGAGTGATTTCTATACTATTTCTCCGCACAAATGTTTGCAGTCTCGCATATCTGTATGTGCAGAGTTTGGTAGAGCTCAGCAGGACCGCTATGAGTTTCAAGTGCTTTCACATTACGGATTATCCTTTAGTTTTTCTTCTTTTCAACTTTGCTCGTCAACATCAACCCCTTCCCTCCGTCCGTTGTTCCAAGTGCTCACCGTCCCAACTTTATTGGAAGTTCTCTGCTGGAGTGTTCGTCACGGTGCTCACTTTTGTATCCACCCTGGGTGCGATCCTCGAAGGGCGAAAACTGATAAATCAGTAGGGATTTGACAGTTCCATTTATTTTTTTAATCATTATTTTTATTTTATTCCATTTATTTCTTTAGATTTTAAATTGTCAGTGAAAAACGCATCCACAGAGACTCTTCTCGGTTACCTCTTTGGAACTTGTTTTGCTCCAATACATTTGTTTAAATAATAACCAACCCTCATCAAGTTCCGGAAGTGAAGGGCACCGCCTTTACCCTACTGGAGCTTTCGAAAATTTTGCAAGAATACCGAGAGGGCGGCGAGCACAAGCCGAGTGGAACCCCCACCTCTCCCACCACATCTTTTTTTTTCGAAGCAGCAGCGCAAACAAGTGCTTACTAGTTACAAATCGTACAACAATTCACAAAATATTAAAGTTCGAAATCTTCAGGACTTCTGAGGTCTCCTTTCGAAAACAGTAAATTTGTTGAACATTGTGGATATGGGTTGTCACGCTGTAATTAACCCTCGCTGTACATCATTTGCTCCTTCCGCTCAACTTTTCTCCCATACAAGCTCCTTGCTTCCAAAACATCTGTGAGAGTGGACTCAACAACCTGAACGTTTTGAAAAATTTATCCGAAAAGAATGAATAAAGACCCCAAATTGTCTTCCCACAAAAAATCTTAACTTTGATTACCTTTTTTCTTATTTTTCGCTGCCGTAGAAAGAAGATGGCTGCTCCTCAAATCACTACGCCAAAGGCATCGGCTCGTCCTCTCCCAGTAGCTCAGTAACGTGAAAATCGGAAATGAAATCCAGAAATTGAATTCCGGACTGAGGTGGGAAGGACCAGACTCGACTCTCCTCGTAAAACCTTGGGTCCCACAGATAGATCGGCAATGTGAATTTCCCAAGCTCTTGTGATGAAAGTGGATAGAAGTTAAAATCCAAGATGGGTGTTGCGTTGTCTTTACCTCACATGTTCCCCTTGAAATCAGAATCGTTTGAGGATTCTGATCACGTGAGTGGCCTGACAATCAATGCAATGACTTGTGTTGGCGAGACAATGTGTCAAACTAACTTTCTATTCTTCCGGACAAATTGATCGTACCAATTTATCGACCTCGGAGGGATGAAAGGCCTGGTGGACACCAGTATTGTTTCGAACCTTCGATCGGACAGTCACAGCCGAACCTACTAACTACTCCGCAACACCCTTCGGATAATCGCCGTCACAGTTTTAGCCCAAGCACTTCAAAACTTTCATAATAACGCCTTTCCCCTCAAAAGCTCAACCTCCTGCGATTCGGTAACGTTACTGCCTCCATATCTGGGATCAGGAGCCACATACAATGCGTGAATTCATCATAAAGAAGATGGAGCATTCTACTGTGTGCGGCCGTGTCTCTTTATTCGGCTCAAAATCAGCCTGAGAATGGACTTTTTAGTCTACTTCACTTAGACAAACGAACTACAGTTCCACTCGCCATTCATGTGTCCAGGTGAAATGGATTGAAAAATCCGTCCACAAGCTGACTCTGAGGCGGATGAAAAGACACGGCCTCACACAGCAGTGTGCTCCATCTTCTTCCTGCAGAGCCATGCTTTATAAGCGGAAGCTTTCCGTGGCAAGCGCAGTCGGTTAGCGACAGGTCTCAACGGCGACTCTGCAAAAACCTCAGTCACCGCGGTTTTGATGCATTTTGGAAGATTAATGTGCTGCTGTGGACTGCGTGGCCGGGACAAAAACTTACTGCTTCATCAAATTGCTCCAACAAAGCAAAACAATGATTTCACGGTACTTTTTTCACAACCGTGCCACCGTCTAGCCACAGGAGATTTATCGAGATTTCTGAGGCACCGTACACATTTTCACTTATTACCCAGAAACGGTTTGCTCACCGAATAAAGTTAATAGTTAAAAAAACAAGGCGAAGAAAACGGAAGAAGAACTGGGGTTCTCCTTTGAAGACCGTGCTCGCAGAATTCCCCAACGTCAGTCCTGTTGTTTGCTCTTAGGCAGGGCACAGGGCATAGTTTGCAAGTAACATAGTGAAAACGGGAAGAATCTCATACAAACTCAGGAGACAGGGGCGTCAGGAGTGCCCGAACCTTGAATTTAAACCAAGTACCCAACGAAAAAATGTTCGAAATCGGTCGACGACGTCATTAAGTAGAATCAGTGAATTAGTGATGAGGTTGCGGGCTAAAGCTACACTTAAATCTTCTTCTGGAAATCCTTCCGATTGATCTCCGGCAGACCTTTCGCGTTTTCACTGACCTCTGCTTTCAGCAAACGACCCTCCGGCTCCTATGTATTGGTAGGAAAAGCCAAACATTGAAAAAGTTCTCTGAGTGCTGTGCTTGAAGTAGGTGCACGCGTTTGTTCCATTCTTTAGTAGCGTTCCTTCTTGAGATGTTGCAGCTCCTGCTCGATCATTCATAAAAGTGGTATGAATTGGAAAAAGACAAAGTGCCTGGTGTTGATCAATCCGATTCGGATGCACCGCCGCGTTCACCTTAGTTCAGAATCGTTTGAGGCTTAAGAAGGTCTTGGTTGGGGCTTTGCATAAGTTTTATCTATAGGGCGATTCTGAACCACCGACCAATCGTGCAGTCGCAGCGGAACCTCTTACAGACTGCGCCACCCTAAAAGTGTTATATTGCACAGTTATTCACACTGGTTCGTCCCAACAAAAATTTATCCAGCTACAGGGGAATTTTGTCATTGATTTCGGCTGTTCAGTGGAGAGACAATGAACGAGCAAACATGCAGGTCACCAAGACTATTTGACTACTTTGTCGTATACACTGTAGCTACATAAGAAAACATCTGCTAGCACATCTCCCAAGCGGATCGAAATAGGATTTTCTCACATTTGTATCAGATATTCTAGACCTAACAGTCGCTCTTAAGGCTCTAGTAATCACAACTTCAAGAGAACTAGACAGAAGTGTGTCGAAATGAAAAGTAAAGCGGAGGAGAGTAGACAATTTAGTGAAATTTACATGAAAAATGCGTCATTATTCGCCCTTTACAAAATTCTACTCAGTGAGTCGTTATCAGCGATGGTAATTTGTTGGCAAGGAAGGTAGTTTCCGCCGCCTTAAATCCTTGCACAACCATATCCCAGAACCCCAAAAAAGAGCATGTTTCGAAGAAATTGTGCAGCAGGTGGGCGCAATATTTTTTGAGTACTCGAGATGTTCTGATGTAGAGATGGTGTATAATTTTTCTAAAAATCAAGAGAGTGAAATTGCTGCAGTTGTTCAGTTCCGTTCAATTTTTAATGCTGTAAGATGTAGAAGGCACAGCTCCTGGACGGATGTTGTTCTCTGCAACTAACCACAGTATGTCTGTCTACCAGAATTTGCATAACTTCTGCTCTCAGTGCTCACTACAAATTCGGCAAAATCTGTGAAGACAGAAATAGCAGAATTATAGCAAGCATCAAGACAGAAAGCGAATTACACATCCGAGAAATTATGGAGATTATAATTTCTAGTGATTATCGAAAAGATAAAATAATCAAACTCTCAAATCCCCCTCTTCTTAACCTTTTCATCTTCTTAACCTTTATTCGTGAATTCCTCGTCCATGTATTCGAGTCCATTTTTGAAAGAGTAACAGAATCGCAGCGTTGAGTTGATACAATGGCTTATTTTTAGTTGATTTTATTCAACAAAAAAAAACTCTGAACAGTTGTTTTTTTATGAGAAGTTTCCCGTGTTAATTTCCCAAGTTCCACTTTACAGCTCTGAGATTTTCCTATCGGAAGATCTTTTTAAAATGTTTCTGAACTAAATTATAAATAAAATATTCTGGAGATCAGAGTACCAAGTTGAAAAAAAGAACACTTACGACGTATACGTGGGTGAAAAAACTCGTTTTTCTGTACCTCATTGGCATATTTTCCAGATCCTGCTACATCTGATGTTCGTCTGCATCTGCATTTTCTCCAGAGAAAAACTTGGTCAACAAAATGGGCTGAATGAATCTCATGCTTCAGATCAACTAATATTTCGAGGAACGAGCGAGGAAGCTGTTGTGAATGGGAGTAGAGAATCCGAGTATGTAGAGGAGCATCCTGTTGTGCAGTTGTATGTATTTTCATTGTTTTATTTGTTGTTTAATTGTTTTTTATTGTTATTTTTTGTCGTTGAGAGAAGAATTTTTTTTTGAAGACTAGCAAAAGCAGCAACGTTTTTTAGCATCCTCATGCTACAAGCTTTGCAAGATTTGATGTTTGCATTCCATGCTCTCCGTGCGCTCACCTTGCTCTTATTACTCTTCAACGAATGTAATATTACCGGCCATTTCCTGCATTCATCACCATTGATGCTGTCACGGTAGTTTCGAATGTCAACGCTTCTTGAGTTGGTTTTCGACAGAGAGAAATGATAATTCGCTTACATGACAGATCCACGATTCAGTCGACCTCAGAGTGAGGAGAGCTTTCTTCAATAAATCACTAATCACACTGCCACTCTTCTACCTTTGTTATTTACCGCCTTTTTATCAAAGATCTCCTAATGGCACCAGAGCAGTTCGCTACTTTCTGCTCAAAGTATTCGTGGTATCCTCCGTTATTAGAGAATCCTTCTCACATTCGCCCTGAACAGGTCCCAGAAGGATGCTCATAGGAGTTGCCGTTTAACACACAAAACTTGTCCGGTTGAAGTATAAAACTCGATTAAAAGCAGAAGGTAGGGACAAGGGGTTTAGGCAGGGGAAGTAGAGGTCCTACTCCTGAGTTCTTTAGTCAACGTGCAAGCTTACCCTTCTTAGCGGAGCTCATTTCAAGGCTCAGTTATCAATTGCATACTTCTATGGCCGTTTCTCCTGTTTCTGCCGCTTCCTGGTACCAGTTCGAAAGCCAACTGTGGGTCCTCGAACGAGTTGTTCAAAGGCTGCCAACTGGTGCGATCCTTATGAGCGACGTTTACTCGTCGGTCCAATGACACATCACTAGTTCTCACCTCGTTTATGCTGTTCAAACCGAGGTTAGAGCGGCAGTGCGAATTTCTGTGGGGATTTGCTGGGTACAAGTGCAGTTAACGCACCGCACTGCAGCCCACGACCAAGTCCTGCTCATAGACGCAGCAGGATCACCCGTATGCAGAACACCTCCGCTCATCTCGAAGAAATATACGGGCGTATCGTAGCGTGTGAGCGGAGTATTGATTTTTATTAGAAGTGGAAAATGTAGAGGTTGGCGGGGTGGGTGGGTGGCAGACGAAATCGATTGCGATGAGTGCATGGCTTGAGGGAGAGTGGGAGCGGACCCAGAGCGAGACTGAGAGGGCCCACGGATGGTGCCCGTCTAGGGCCCTCACGAACCCATGTCCCTGTCAGCTAGTCCGGCTCCACCTATTGCGGGTCTAGGCCCGTTGGTGGCCGGAGCAGGCCCGCCGTCAGCAGACTCTCTACTCCTCACACTACGCAACAAACCGCATGCAAGAGTGTTCCGCGCTTTATTCCAGTACCTACCTCTTCGTGATTCTCCAAACGAGAATCCTCAGCTTGAACTGGCGCTGGCACCTGGTGATGTGCTGCTGGTCAAGGGCGAAATGGATTCGGACGGCTTCTACCGTGCAGAGACTTTGGATGGTCGCACTGGTCTGGTACCCTCGAATTACGTGGAGCGAGTGCCGGATTCGGTACTTCTTTGCAATGCCAGAGCTCCCTCACCATCATTTCCCCTTCATGTCCCTCAACATCACTCTTCCATCACGCACGACTTTTCCGAACCTGACCACAGCCAGTTGCCCGACTCAGTCTGTCCCTATCCACCAGCAGACGTTTCTAAGGTCACCGTGCAAGAGATTAAGCAGAATGACACTCCAAGAGGTTCGTGCATGCTTCTTATTCATTTGCTGTTTACTTGCTGTCGCTTCGTGTATGTAAAGTCTCGTTATTTTCCTCGTCTTTTTTTTCGAGCATGAGCATCAATTCTAAAAGTATGATTTGTAACTTCTCTCTGGATATTCTAATTCCCGTTAAGTACAGTTGAGGCGTAAACTGTGAATAAATCTATGAGAAATCTGCTCAAATATGGAAGAATTTCTCCGAGAGAAATAAATCCCAACGAAGTTTACTCACAAGCTGCCTCGATTTCACCCGCAGATTGTTGATGTTTGTTTTGTTTTAATTTGCAACATTTTCCTCTTCATTCACTCACTTCAGCGTAAATTAAATAAGCTTATTGTATCATCCATAGGTGTTGATGTGTGAGAGATCCTTTGCTGCGTATAAGGTTGCACGGCGTTTTGGGAGATGCCTAAGAGCGAATTTTTTCTAAGATGAGAAATTAAGCGCTTTCCATTTCAAACGGTTATTCTGACACCTCTTAGCATCTGATATGTTTATCCGTATTATCCTAGCACTTATTTCGGGCGAAGAATCCATCCTCCGACTGCTGAACCCCTCTCCGTTTATTAATTCTGTTCGTGTTTACCAACACCACCGTCAACCTGTATCATTGCCGGCGTCATGCACCAAACGCCGTGCCCGCCTACTCCTTGCGGCCCGATCGATGCCGTGGCCTCGAGGGTATAAGCTAACCCACTCAATACCTCACACAAACATGACACACACTAAATCATTAACTTGATTTGGACCCACGAATGTTTGAAGGGAACTCGTTTGAGGTTTGGCTCCTCATCTGTGGAGGACAGACTCCGAGTGAGTGAGGTAAAAGAATTGAAGAGCGTCATAGTCTCATGATTATCATAATCCCCTTATTGCAAGAAAAATTAATTTCTGTGCAGTTTCTAGCTACAGATTCGTGAATGAGGCTGCAAAAGCTTCTCGCCTACTATCGCACCTTTGAAATTCTAGGAAATATTCAAAGCTATGAAAAATCCATCCCTCATATTAACTTCAGCATCCACAGCTCCTCACAAGGTGGGAGCTCAGAAATTCGCCGTCTTGCTATACAATATCAGAGGAACTGCAGTATAAAAGCCGTTCGCGCGTCTCAACGCAAAGGACAGATTCTTGGAGATTTTGTTTATGATTTTTCGTATGAATATGTATTTTCTTCTAATCGATTGATATGAAGAGGTAGAAGAAGATAGAATTTTCCAAAAATACGAACCCTTCCGATAGTTACGTGGTTTAGACCCAACGTTGCTACGCGATCACTCCTGTGATTGCAAATTTTGCTTTTCCGAATGGTGCGATCTTTAACATAATTTAGTCCCAGAACTAAAAACTTTCATCTCACATAAAAAAGAGGAGACATTTATGTGAAACCTTTTCTAACCTAATTTTTCGGAATGAAAGACGAGAGCTTTGCTATTTTGAAGATTTAAAGTTAAAGGATTTCAGACCTGAGACGCACAAAAGTACTTTTGACATGGTCTTTTTCTGGAGCTATTTTTTAGGATCTCTAACAGAGTAAAATGATCGAAATGTAAACTCAATAAAGTCTAGGCGTAGCTTGAAAATCTTGTTAGAGGAGAAGCACAAAATATAGTTAACGGAAGTAAAGATAAATCTATAGAGGGAGAAAAAAGGACATAAATGGGTAACCACTGATGCCCAATGCAACTATTCGAATAAAAAGAGGCAGAATCGTTTGCAAGAATTCGTGCGCATGTATGGGCAAAAAACCAACTTAGCATGTGTCATACATGGGGAAAAAAGAAAATGTTTTATTCAAAAATATGTAGAGCAAAAATGCTAAAGAATGACGGTTTTTTAGTGCCATGTCCTCGAGATTTGGTTGTGGAGAAGAAGATGTCGCGATCGGTGGTGGTTGCCTGGTCGCCGCCTGAAGAATCGTTCGTCGCCGTATCGCAGTACCATGTTTGTGTGGACGGACAAGTTCGAGCAGTTGTTCCTGGCTCTTACAAGGTTTGTTCGGTTCCTGCAGTTCATTCGTTATTTTGCTTTTCCTATTTTTTCGTATCTTCCACATTCACCTCTCTATTTTTCATCCCAAAGAATACGATTTTTCCTTCGTTTTATGGCTGCCCTCAACAACTTCTCCACGACCTACTTACTCAACGGTTCACGAAGATTATTCTGATCAAAACCTACCACAATTTCTTCAACGGAATTTTCCCAGGAAAAAAAACAAACAAACAAAACAGAAGAAAAACATTTTTTGTTTGGTCATTGATATCGTGCGATGATTTTGGAAGTATCGGAAAGCATTCTTCAGCAAGCATTGACGGATTTTCTCGTCAAATTAAAGGAAATAATTGTGTTGTAGATAGCACAAAAATTATCTAAATCTCCAGCTCTTGTAAGACGATTGTCTCAAATGTGAATTATCTTCGGATGAGACTTTATTCCAGCTTTCTTGCTCTATTTTATTCACTTTATTTTAATTTACCAGAGTTTTATCAATGACTGATTAGTGTAGATTCTAAACATTCATTGTGTTACTAGTAATATACAGAAGCGATTGCAAAGGCAGAATCCGCAACTTTTCACCGATTTCTTTCACCTGTTGTTTTATCGACCATCAGTTCTTCCGCCAGTTCTTTGTAAAAGTGTTGGGACATTTCTGTTGCCACTTTGTTCCTTTGTTTGATTCCTTCCCTTCATAACATGCTGAATAAAGGGTAACTTTACCGAAAATTAAAAAGCGTCTATGTGTTCTGTGTATATCTCAAATTTCATCTGTACTTATCACGGATCTGCATTCAAAGCATTTATTGTTGTTCTCTGCAGTGTCGAGCGCTGGTTGAAGATGTCGCCTTGGACGGCTCGGTGAATCTCTCCGTACGAGCGCTGTCGGACCAAGGTCATAGCCCAGACGCAGCCTGCACTATAACGCTCGGCAATGGTGAGTTCAGAGTCCGTGTGCTACGATAATCTCGGTTTTCGGGGCTGATCAAGCTTGAGTGCCGCAGGGCTGGGCACGATGCTTCCGCCCGGCCAGGGGCTTTTTTTGCTGTCCATGTCTCTTCGTATCTACTTCGCTCGTGTCTAATTTCCCTAATAGGCCCGACTCGATGTGCTCCCACTCGACTTATTCATGCATCCACTCAGGCAGCGTACACCCGAGTCACATACGAGCGTGTACGAAGGAGGCTACACAGTAAACCAGAAGAACGTGAATAGAATTCAAAAACTCGCTGTAGGGTGCCTCTTTTCGCTTGAGGAGTCGGTTCTTGTAACAACGCGCTGGCGCCGCTCACCCTTGCATTCCTCTGCTTTTTATGCGCTTCCCCTCTCATTTAGGGGTTCGTGGAGGGAGATATACGGCAAGGGGCAATCTATCTACGAAAGCATGCTGCAGTATTCGTGCTCTCTATTGATTCCTTTTTTGTCAGGGCAAGGGACTTACCTATCGGCCACACTGCCTCCGCAGCGCATCTGATGTTCCGTTGTCCGGAAGAAAAGCCTTGTTACACCAAGGAAGGGGACGTGTGGAAATCAGCTTACTGCTTTTGAAAGAAGCGATGCAAGAACAACGTATTTAGGTCGAAGAGGGCGTGATAATGTATCCGTAACTAAAGCCTACATCTTCTGTTCAAAAAAGGCGTAAATTTACTCAAAAGATTTTCAGAAAATCCTAATCTTGAGATCCTTTCTATAGATCAAATCAAAACATGTGTGAAGAGGCCGATTCGAGAGTTCTTGACAGAAATTTGTTTCGGTAATGTAATGTAATTTCATTCATGATGCAACTTCTTCTTTCCCTGCACGTTTCATCATCGAATGGAGTGTCGAACGCATGAAAGTTTGTGGGCAAAAGGAACAGGTAGTTGGGAAAATTTGAATGATTTCGAAATCAGACCCAAGCCCAGGCCGTGAGAGCGATACCCTGTGAACTTTGACTGCAGTACCTCGTTGCTGCAGTATCCTTCTTGTTTCGCCTTTTTCCTGCGGTGTTTGCTTGCTGCCATTCAAATCTTTCATGTACTTCCAGAGTGCATGGACGAAAAAGCAAAAGGTGCACGGTGAAGCGGATCACTCTGCAGAAATTGTTTGTTTGCAGAAGCGGCGGTTGCCCCACAGCACCTCCGTGTGTGGGCCGTCACCCCGTTGTCCGCCTGTGTCCGATGGTACCCGTCAAACAGCAACGCTGACCACGTCGTCTCGTTGAATGCCGTCAAAGTGGGCGTCTGTCCCCCGACCGTCTTCCAGGTGAGTTTTTGCACACTATTCTGCGAGCTCGCCGTAGCGTTGACTAATTTTCCGCCTCCCTGGATCCCCATGTCTCCTCGGCGCTGTTGTCTGTCCTTCCTTCGCTTTATTGATATCCGATATACAACACTTCGCGCCTTTGCATCCTTTACTAAATTAAAACGTCAGCACAGGACCAGTTCACTTTTTGAGGAGTACAGTTCAGTTCCAACATCGCATTCAATGCCAAGATATAACTTGCGCAAATTTCGTCCTGAAGCACTGAGAACTTATGCGCATCCTTAAACAGCAATTTTCGATTCGACAGTCAACACGTTCCGAGCTAATATGAATGAGTGTCTTTCTTAATGCTAAGTATTCCTCAGCAGGATCAGATTAAGAGAACTGTCCCCTTTTGTTTTGAACTACGAGATTCCGCTGCATCCATGAGTATCTCGTACACACAATCTTCATTGCTCTGTTAGTTGCATGGCAATTTTCATTTAAGCCAATTTCTTAGTAGTTATCTAATAAATAGTTGATGGAGCCTACGAACTGGCGAGAATCCAAACAAATGTCAATAAAAAGAGAGATGAAGAGATAATTGGACGTATCGAAGCGAATGAAGCCTAAAAAAGCTTTGTGATGTCCTTATCCACCGTAGGAAACCATGTTAAACAACAATTTGAACCATCCGCATATCTGTAGTATAAAAAAAGGTTCTCAGAAAGTGCGGACGTGAAGTATGTCACACTGTTGAGCTCTTGAACTATTCTGATACCGTTCTTACAGAAGCAGTGATAAACACAATAGGTACTTGCTTTCATTGCCGTTATTTACATTTAAATATGAATAAATAAATAAATATATATATTTATGGCCTTGTTTTTTCCTGTTATATATGTATGGATTTTTGCTCCAATCAATATCTGCAAAGGTTTCTTGACCACGCGGAGTTACACTGTTTTGCCTTCTAATCTTTTTTTTTTGTGTGATAACTGAAAGACGGTGCGAATTTCAATTCGCTGCCACTCACGGCAAAAAAAGAAAAAAAACTCATGCAAAAACATGTGGTGGACGAGATTACGCATGTGGGGAGCTAGAGCTGAAAGGCATTGTTACGGCAGTCAAATGGTTAGGAAAATTCGCCATTTGCCCTGTTGGTCGATAAATGCAACACTGCACTTTCGAAGATCCTAGCGTGCAAAGAGCGAGCCAAAGTTCTCTCGAAGGAATTATTTATTTAAAAAAAAGAATCATCACTGAGAACAGGGATTTCGTACCTACCTTCGCCATCAGATGGATGCGAGGAGGATTCTCGCAGAACTTTTCCTTTCTTTTCTCTCGGATTCGAACATGGCCCGGGTTCTCCTTTTGTCGCACAAGAAAAAAGTTCATCAAGGGCGTGAGACCTGGCACACCCTCTCGCGTAATTTCATATTGGCAGAATTTCGTCCGCATGGTTTCCTCTCACTGCATGTAATTCTAGGGGTCACATGCCTGATACCATCTTGATCCTTTCTTCCAACAAAGGGATTCTATATTGCTTGAAGAGACTTTTCTATTTATCCAGAAAACAGTCTCTAGAACAATCCCCAAAAAATACGAAATGATATTGTTTCGATATGATATGACACTGTTCCTTTCAACACCTCGTCTAAAAGAACCTTTCTAATGTCAAGTCAACTGATTGGATTCCAATCCACGGACCAAGCTGTATTCCTACAGGATTTCAGCTGCAGGAATCACATACAGACCGTGTGTGACCGTTGGCTCTGCCGGGAAGTCTGCCTGTCTCTCGTTTTGTCTCAGCCTATAAACATGAGAAAGCATCTGTTTAGAAACAACTCCTACGGCTGACGTGGACTGAGTGGCGGGTCGGTGAATGGAGGTGTGAGCTGACTGCTACCATCGATGCCGCAGTATGCAACCGCTTTTGCTTTACGTCTTCATCATATCTACTGGAGGAGGAGTACGGCGAGGCGATTCCATAACAGCAAAAGCAGTTCTCGGCTGCGTCCGGAAGGATAATGGAGAGGGACTGATATCCAGTTTGTAGGAGATTTCTCTCAATGAGGGACGCAGTTCGACTTCTGATGAGTGCCAGCGAAGCAGAGACGTCACTCAAGATATTAGGCAAAGCAGACGAAAGAGTAGGACACAGAAGGAAGACACCGTTTACGAAGAAACTCCACAGCGAAGGCGGAGGAATGCAACGCGAAGAGTGCCAAAGAAGGGAGACCCTGCTACATGTGTACCTCGGGAACATGGAGAAAGGCTGGAAGGAAGAATCGAATGGAAGAAAGAGAGCAGCGTAGACAGCATTCAAGCCGGTCAATTGCTGCTTTCAACATCAACTCAGCCTTTCCAGGCCTAACTTAGCCCATTGACTGGAACAATTGGCGGCTTCCCAGTGCACTGCCCTGTTGCTGTCAGGGTTTCACTTCTCTACACACCTGATAGGTTGACTCCGCAGCTACGAAGTCACAAAACAGCTATCCGAGAATTGCGTGTTTGGTTATCCAGCGATTCCCAAAATTAACATCACTAATTAATTTAAATTAACATCACCAATTAATTTGAATTTAAATTTTCGAGCATTTACTCGCAAGAGCTCCTCTTTCATTCCATTTCCTACTAATGTTCTCTTGTAAAAGTGTTAATTCGAAATAGGTTTTACTCATCCTCCGTTTTAAATTCACTTTTTTTTTTGAAATCCTTTCCTCGTAAACTTTAAGAAGAAGTTCATCTTAATGTTCGTGCTCTGCCATTCTGTGAATGCTTCAATGTTCTCTACTTTCGAATATAATGGTGTTCATACGGTGACATAATACGGGAAGATCATATAACTCTGACGTGAGGTGCACGATCAACCCTTCCGGACCCTCCATAACTCCCTGCGCTATGGGTGGCGGAAGTCTAGAGGAGAAATTTCCAAATTCTGGATGAATTTGATAGTATTCAGTTAACTAAATATTTCCTACCCCAGACCTAACTGTCAGGTTCAAATTGGTAAATGTTCTACAAGAAAATGGAAATCTTCTAGAACAAGATCAAATGCACAACATTGCTTGTAAATGTTTCTTATAGAAAATTTACAGCGGTCAAATTTCTTTTGCACGAAAGCGGTCGAATTTCTTTTGCTACTTCAACAGGTGGAAATTTACCATGTACTGACGCAGTGCTACTTCTGATGTTTCATTCAGCTCTGAGGAAGTTCCAAGTTGCATGACTGGAACGTTAACCGTAGATCGCTGACAACTTCTCAAGGACTGGAGTAAGTGATGGAAAAGAGCAGTGTTGTGCATTTGATCTTTAGAAAGACGAGTGTTTTTCGAACAACAATTCTACAAAGCGGAAAGTTCCCCACAGTAAATCGCTCTCTGAGAAAAATTCCGTACTGAATTTCCTGCAGCTACGAACGTAGTTCTTTTAATTCAGCTGAAAAGTAACACTTCTACCAAGTTCAGAAAATCTTAGATTATCGAAGAAAAGCGAGGTATCAATACGTTCACGATCACATCTGCACTACGAACATGTAACTGTCACTTCCCTTCCCTGGAAGTTTGCTTGTTTCGTGCATGGTCAAGCGCAGTTATTTGGGAGTCAGGCCCAATAATTTGTTGCACCCGCTGCTAATTTGGAAAATAAGTGTTTTCTGGAATCTTTTTGGAATTCGGACTAAAATGTGTGGTTAACTCTTGTCTTCGCGAATAGGATATGGGCCATATCTAAAATAAAATAGAAAAATCAAATAGAAAAAACAGCAAATTAAGTAGAAAATAGAAATAAATAAATAATAGAAAAAAGTGAAGGAAATCACAAAAATCCCTTTTTCTTCGCTTTTTGGGGAAGAACTAACGTCTCTGCATCAAGGTACTGTGGGTCACATTTCCACAAAGCGGCTTTGTATGAACGCAACTGGTTTTGTATGAAATCATTTTGTCTGAAATCAAGCTGCATGCATCTCTATCAGGAATTATTAGCCTATCTTCTCGTGAACAATCGCCTTCTGGTTCTTCTTTCTCATTGGCGCGCAATAACAACTTTGAAAATAAATCCCTGAAATCGCAATGCTCATCATAATTAGTGTTCGTGGTTTACGAAGGGAAACGTAGATCGCGACATGGACAACAAGAAGAGAATTATGGTAGGGGTAGAATCACGGTAGATCACTGAAGAAATCCTCAAAAGAGTTGTTATTTCCAAAAAAGAGTTGTGATTTCGTTGCACCGTGTCCGTCACACGCTGAGAAATGCGTACTGTCCCCATCAATTCGAGGATAATCCATCGTCTTTGTGAGTCAGCGGAATGCAAGCATAGACGAACTGCACATATTGCGGGAAGAAACAGCGATACATACGTTACGCAAAGAAGGCTGGAAGAGATCAAAACAGCTGCATATTCTCTTGAAGCCTTGAAGCAGACCCCGAACGAGGTGGACTCTCAGCGCAGGTATGGACTGCCCCAGGGCTCAGCTGGATACTAGTCGAGGACGTGGATATTTCCAATCCGACCTGCGCACGTTGCAAACATCTTGGGCAGCGATTGCGAGAACGCACCGTTTAAAGATCTAGGTAGATAAAAATGGATGGATTTCATGCAGGAGCGACCAAATATCACAGGGAAAAACAGAAGCCAGCAGAGACCAAGAATCCAAGAAAAGAGATTGAAAAGGGGTGCTTCTCTGTTCTGTTCCCAAGGCCAGCACTAACTGGGGAATGATATTAATTCAAACCAACGTGATACAGTATCCACTTAGTGCACTGCCGCAGTGGTCACCAGCTCAACCTGCTCTTGTGGCACATCAACGATTTCAAGCGTTTCAACGTATGAAGCTATTTCTAACCATAAGTAGTTATAATGAAGGCACAAGATTTGAAGGTAGACAGCTCCTTTCTCCCAGGACAATTTCAGGAATCCATGCTCAATATATGTAATATGTCCACTTAGAGGAAACATAACACGAAGCTGACTTTGTCGTTGGGATCTGCAGACGAAAAGATGGGGACGGTTAACGAATATAAGTGTGGTCGCTCTCAGGTCCTGGGTGTTTGGCTCTTTCTGGTAATCCAGAAAAAGCCAAGCAGCAGGACGACGACATTCCGCAACGCGTCTAAGATTAGGTGAGGGGAGTGGAGCACGGGTGCAACCATAACTGTTTCTCGTCCCTATTTTCAATCTGTGTTCTCTAACGGTCCCACCCGTAGTGGTCGTTGCTTGTCTCCAACAACATGCAAGTGACGGACCTTGCTCTAACCCATTCTGAGGTGAACTTCACGAGGACTGAGCTAATTGTCGTTTCAAGCGCATTTAATCGTTCGCGGGCCGCCCGCAATCCGCCTTATCCTCAAGGATTGCTCTCTTCAGCATTTTCACTTTTTTACAACGCGTAGCAGGGCTCTTCTAGTTGCTTTCAGGCTAGTGCTGTAGACGTAGTGTCCTTAATTCGCACAATACAGGGCTGATCTAGATTTGTTGATCGTTGTGAGTTTCGATAACGTTTTCGGCTTTTCGCAGTGAACGATCCTATCTGCAGAAAAACAACATGGATCCTTTTTTCGTCATAAAGGCTGTACTGAATTATAATCAAGGTCACCCTCGAATATTTTGCTGCCCAATTCATCCCTTCTAAACGAAATTTTTGAAATGAACGTGTAATTGGTTTAGTGCAAAAATAAAGGCCAATTTAACTGCAATTTTCGAAATGCAATAGGTCTACCCGTGCAAAAACCTTATTAGTCGAAATAAGAGCCACTAGGTCTAGTACTATTTCGTCAGTCCAAACAAGTTTATTCATTTCGATTGGACGAAGCTCCGAGATCTGCCATCATCGTATTCGACGATGTTTTTTTTTTTTGCAAAACAAAAAGTTTACCAAGGTATTCGAAGAAAAGGGTAGTCGGTTGGTGAGAAGCCGTAAGTGTACGGGTGAGGTTGAGGCGTTCCGTTCACTTTTCTTTCGTTTCTTGTGCGACATGCTTGAGTGGTCTTTCTTCCACACGTATGAAATAAGGTCGCCATAGTTCCCATTGTCTTTCGCTGTTCTTCTACAATTCATATGATGGTTGCACAGAAAAGTGAGTTTTTGTGGCCTGCATCCGATTTTTTGTTCTTCGTTCAGCACACGCTGCGCTCAACTGCCCTCCTTCTTCACCCCAGAAGTGCGCTTGCAATGCCAGGCTAAGTTTGAGTTGTTGAGTGGCGCTGGCTTCTTCGGGAAGTTCCCGTTTGATTCTTTGCGGGTCAGATATGATTATTCCCTTCGGTAGTTGATACCTATAACCCTCTACACCGCCGAGACTAATATCACCACAACTAAATTTTATGGTACGTCTATTCATATGTGCACTCAAGAACACTGAGTTCCCTTGTACAACGTTTTGGGTGGTGTGTTTGAGCGTCGAACCTCAGTTGAAAAAGTGGAATCACGCAAGTTTCTGGTTTCGACAGTACTTCTGTGCCTGGATTAAAATCACGACAAAAAGATTAGAATAATTCGCCAGCACCAGTCTATAGAGGCAAAGGTGAGCTTCAAAATGCTCTGTGACTTCTCTTTTGGGCAACATTTCAATATCAATCTATAAACATGAGCAACTTTGAACTGCGCAAGTGGCTTTCTGCGTAAGAAGTTGAACTGTGGTTGGATTTTCTCTGTTCCTCCAAATTCTTAATATTTCCGTTGTCCACTACGGAACTTAA
The DNA here is from genome assembly GCF_031761385.1 of Necator americanus. Classification (NCBI taxonomy): domain Eukaryota; kingdom Metazoa; phylum Nematoda; class Chromadorea; order Rhabditida; family Ancylostomatidae; genus Necator; species Necator americanus. The sequence goes on from NC_087373.1 coordinate 23,001,126, forward strand.
AGGCGGCATACCACGAATCTGACGTAGTGAAGGAATCTACAGAAAAATCTAGAGTTAGGGTTGTGGATTGCGGTCGTCGTAAAAAAATAAAAAATGGAGGGGAAGACGCCGTTTTTCCCGACGATTTCAGTTGCAACGCCCAGCCTTTTGTGCACGCGCATCCAGGTGCGATCACTCAAAGATCAACGATGTCTTCTCATCACCATATTTAAGTAAAAACAATCAATAGGCTGATGGGTGGACCTGAGCGTGTACATAGAGGTGCGTTCTAACGTACCTCGTAGAATTTAGAGAAGTTCCCACGCGGTTTTTTTAAGACGACCAGCGAGAGATCATCTCTAGCCTTTCCTACGGATTCCCTCACCACGTCATGTTGGTGGTATGCTGCCTTTAATTGTCGTACTCAACTCTGGAAAATTAATTACACATGCTCTGCGATATCGCCAGTCTTCCCCATTTTTGAATCATCAGTTCAATTAAATTGAAAAGTAAACGGATTACCGAGTTGATGATAGCGCAGAACGCGTTTATCCTGTTGTTCTTCTGACCTTTTCGTCATAAGTGAGCTAACTTCACTGAAATAAAATAGAATTAAGTCGATCTTCCTTCACATTCTACGTAAGAATGTATTGGAAGCTTCAATTATCTGAGTCTCCCCATTACCTCCTACGCAAGGGTGCTTAAATTAAAACCTTCAATTATCTGAGTCTGGAATTTCGTAGTTTACTCCTCCACTCACTCAAAAAGAGGTTTGTTCTCTTTCAATCAAAACAGCACATCATATCTTCCAGGTTTTCACCAGTCCCCGTGCACAAATCACTTTCAGCAGTAAGGCTTTACCGGACAGGCGCTCTGTCTAGTAAGAAGATACATGTTCCAGCGGAGGTCTCGCCTCTTATAGATGGCTGCGCTGCCGTTGCAGGCTGTTTGAGTATAAGTGCAGTGCATTTGTTCTCTCTGCAGGTTCAACTGCAAGGTCTCCAGCCGTCCACGATTTACCGAGTATCAGTTCGCACGAAGCATCCGAAGGCTGTGTTGGAACAACGTCCCGTCGAGCGCTGCTTGGATTTCAAGACCCTCCCAAAAAGTGAGTTCCTTCTCGATTTCTCTCGCAATTGTTTCAGCATGTAGTGTGTATTACTGAGGCTCGATTCCATCTCGTAGACGACTTGCGACGGACGCGCACATAACATCCGCTAGTCCTTCTTATCCCGGCCTAGTCTCATTTATGTTTCACGCATTAGTAGACAAGGACGGCGCGGCGCCGCCCGCCTCAGCTCCTCACTCGCTCCTTTCATTTCGCATCCGTCCTCGCACGCCTCCTCTTTGCTTCGCTATGATCTGAGAGAACTCACGAGGATATTCCACAAGAGCCGCGTCTTACTACATAGCTCATTGGAAAGGTTAGGAAAAAACACACTTTTCTAAGTCATTAGGTTCAAGACCCACAAAATTGTCTCAATGCCTCGCTGTTCAGTAAGTTGTGTAAGTGGATTCTGATCTTTATCTTGGCCATCAGCGTAATGCCATCTTCAAACTATTTTCATACCATGAGAAATCGAAGAGTGAATTGCGGATACGTTTCTCATTCCTTTTACTGTAGCGAAATAACAGGCGTCTCCTGCCCCAACTTGCCTCTGAGTTGTGATCCACAGATTTCACTTTTCAAATCTTGCGTTCGAAGGCACTGTTGATTCAAAGAAAAGCCTCCATTTCGCTTTCATTAGCGCCAACGTTCCAAATCTCAGGTTGCTCGAGCCTTCCTACTCTCATTTCTGTCCCGTCCCAAATCTTTTCCACTGATGTTCGATCCTCTTTGTTCTTTGTCAAAATTTAGTTGTTCTTTTATCACCCAGAAAATCTGGTCATTAAGCAGACGGCATCCTCTCGACGATCCGCCTATATGTTCAGATTAAGCAAACATTGATTACATCAGTGATTAATATGTTTTTGGTAGTATTCTGGTACAATTTATGCGTGCACTTTTCACGGCCAGCTTAAAAATTCACCGAGTTGCTGTACCATGTGATCGGGATATATGAGATATAGTAAAATGAATCGTAGTTCCATTTTTATGTCCCATAAAAAAGACATAACAAAAGACATAACAAATTTATGTCTCATAGGGGAAAAAAGACAAAATCTTTCACTAGCGCCCCCGTGTGAACTGTTCGGATTCTGCCAGGGGTGGAATTTCCTTTCGATTTTTCCTCCCAGCCTCTTTCTGAGCATCAGTCATGTTTTCCAGACTAATGTTTTTGTTAGAACAACCAACGCTCGCTGGTTTTTTTCACATTGAATTGCCTCTTAGATTCTGTTTACATTCTACGGTAAAAGAACTTTTTGATGTGTTTGTGATTCAAAATTATTCTTTTCTTCGCCTACAGAATAATTAAAGAAAAAAATATTTTCTGTAAAAAGAGCGAAGTATTTGAGTGCAGGATAATCTAAGCACATCATGGCTTTCAAGTGGACAAAACCCGGGACAAATCTTGCAGACATCCATAGTTTCTTTTTATTGAAAGAGGGAGCTTTTTTTTTGCGATTAGCAATTAAGATTTGCTGGGGAAGCTGAGTAGATTTCAAACGAATATATCAGGCTATCACGTTTTCCCACAGTAGAAGATGCAGATCTAATTTTCAAAAAACAGAACTTAAGGATTTCACGGAAAATTAATCTGGTTTAGGTCTTGCAGCCGTCGATACGTTTTTCACAAAGTGTAAGTTTTTGAATTTGTCTGTAGAATATTCAGTGGACCAATGGACTTCTATCAGGGGTTATTGATAGGACCTTGAGAGTAGAAAAAAAATCCGCAATAGATTCCGGAGGGTTTTTAAAAACTCCCCATTGGCTTCGTATCATTGTTACGTGTTAGTTTTTCCGGATGCAACTCTCCCGCAAGAGGGTCCGCAGCAGCTGTTCGGTTAGTGGTTCGAGACGGCCGTAGGCCAACCAACCCTTTCATCTACCCTTTCGACCTCAACAAATTGGTGCCATACTTGTTTGGGAGAAGAAAAACGCCAACTTGATACTTCGGCTGTGCTCCGGAAGCCATTGTGTAGGCTGCATACGCGTTCGTAAACCAGTAACGATTGCGAATTGAACTCGAAGACATTGGCGCAACGCAACGAACTGACCGACGCCAAACTCTTTGCCTTTTATTCCTTTCGAGCAGAAAAAAAGCGAATCCGAGGTTCCTTCTCATTTTGCATCGTGGCAGGCAAATAGATTTAAAGAAGTTGAAATGACATTCTGAGAAGTATCAAAGCAGCATGTGACTTTAATGTGATCTCGCTGTTTCAGATATTCTGAAAGATAGATAGAACAGGACTTTTTGGAACCTCTTAAGTAGAATTTCGAAGAGAATGAGTAACAGCGTGAAGGAGGCATGTAAGTAATGTTTGAACTATGATGAGCATCTTGAGGTCTCCAAAGTTGATAACTGTTCCGATGCTCTCCTCTCCACCACAGCAAAACTCTTGCTTCTGCCTTCTCTGCCGTTCTGATTTATTGGAGGTGTCATATCGCTTGATGGTTCAGAAGCCGAGGAAATTTCCGCTCTGCATACCCGCAAATTTTTCTTCGCTTCCACCTCGGCTGGGCGGCGTGTTCGTTTTAGCACGTTAATGATTTTTGTGGAATCCCTCAACAAATCTGTTTACCGACGCCATCGGGAGGATGTGCTGCTCGTCAATCGCAGTAGCGTGGAAAGCATAGCTTCTGGGTTTCTATGATCCAACCAATCGAAGCTAATGTGTGATTATTTTACTGTAAAATTCAAAATCCCACTAGGATGCAAACGGGATTAGGGCCTCTCAACTACCTTTGTCTTTTTTATTCAGTCCACGGCGCTCTGAAACCATTTCTAGTCAATCAACTTCCAGAAAGCCGACTTTGCCTCTGTCTTCATTTTTCGGCACCTCAATAGACTGCTTTCTGTTCAACGTTTCCTATATTTTCCAGAGAACCCCTTTGAATCTTCGCGGACTTTTGGATTCACTAGTATCGTCAGTATTAGTGTCGTCTATTAGTCACACCTCGACATTCGTTTAATTCAACCATCGTTTGCTAAGTGTTCTGCGCTGATTGGCAATGCCTTTCTTGTGTTCTCTAAACTGTTCCAGTGAGTAGTTCACGACAGTAAGCTGAATCATGTCAAAGGTGTATTATAAACGGTAAACGTAGTAATTTATAAGACGATAATTATCCAAGTCCGTTATGTCAACCTCTTTACCTTTTTTTTACCTTAGTTACTGTGGTTGAACTAGCGCTACAGATCTGGTCCTCAAAAGGACCGGCTGAGATAGTTTCTGATTCTATTGATGAAACTACGTGAAGTAATAAGACAACACTCTTTGTCACTCCTGTCGTCTTGTCACCCATTAGTCCCGATGATAGATCCATTCATATCGTTATAAATTCGCTTGCATTCATCTCGGAACTTTTCAAATACATAGTCGAGGATCGTAATTACTGTTTCCCGTTCCTAAGTTAGCGCGTAATTTGAACTCAGCCATTTACGGCGAGTGTGTTGTGATCCAGTCACTGTTCCAAATGATCTTCTTGCAGTTGCTTCTACCTGCTCGTGCTGTTGAAGCAAGACTTAGCGCAAAGTTTCAAAAAGAGAATTTTTCCGTGCGTGAGCACTAGGAACAGAATTGATTTGTTTTGTTTTCACAATTAGAGTTCGTTCGAACGTACTGGTTAATAAATAACTAATGAACGAAGAAAACAGTATGTGGTATATATCAATTTCTTGGTGATGCGCCTTCGCGTTCGGCTTCAATTCGTAATTGTTAGAGTTTTATGAACGCATCCACAGCCTTGTACTGACTCGTGGAGACCAACCGATGTATCAAGTCGGTGTATCCATCCTCCAAAACAAGTTTTGTACCATTCTGTCCACCTCGGAGGGATAAAAGGGTTGGTTTGCTCTATGCCGACTTCGAACCATCGACCGCTTAGTCGCGGCCGAGCCTCACAAGGATTTGGTCTGTCTTCGCACTCAAGGCAGAGGCATCATATTTATAAGCTGCTTTTACTTTCTCATCATCGAGGCGACCTCTCCGATTTTCCCTGTGCACCATCGTGTACTGATTACTTTTGACTGGATTGCAATGATCTATTTGTTCCACTTTCCTCAAATCAAACTCTTTGCGAATCAGTGCCACTCCAAGCGCTTCTCTACACCTGCCACAGCTTTTTGAGAGACTGAATTTGTTAATTTAGCTGCAATTTTACGTTCTCCTCTATTTTTGATTCGCATAAATTAATTTCATCGCTGCGCTTTTGTCTGATACCATTTTTCACCTTCTAGGGGGACTTCTAGCTTAGCTGCTATAGATATCGGCTGTTTTTTTCACCTGCTTTGAAATGAATACCTGGAACTAGTCCACGTTTCCGCCTCTGACATACAGACCATCTTAGAAACACCTTCGCAAACGATCTTAGCGTTTAGTAGCTCTCTATTGTTTCCCATAGATGATTTTTGTTAATATATTTTCGATTTTTGCTAACTCATCTTATTAATTTGAGAAAAAATGCTCGGTAGTACGCCTGGTTAGTCCTTAGTTCGGTCCTCATATGGATCTTGTCCACTGCCAGTTATAGGTGCAGCAACCATTCTTCTATTGCGCTTTATTTCCAAAGCTGCGAATTTACATAGACATCAGCTGGTGGATAATTTTGTTGCTAGAAAAACCGCCTACTACACTCCGGAAATTATTTGTGGAATCTCCGGAAATTTCCTCCGAGTTGACTGCCTGGAAGTCACGTATTTTCACGCTTCGCCAACATCGACCCTTATTTTAAAAAGAAGGCAGAGTTCTAAACAAGCATCCATTCGTAGATATTGAGCACCGTTCATTGCGGATGAGTTGACGGTTGCTCAAAGGTTGAAATGAATAATGAAACAGAAATGTTGCAAATTTAATCTCAAGAAAAAGTTTTTTTTTTGAAATGAGGAGCTTATAACCTAAAATGTTCTTAACAAAAAATAGTCTTCGGGGAAAATTATTGAGCAGTTCCTTTTCAACTGGGAATGCACCTCTATATGTTTACTTGAAAAATAGTATAATAATTCCATTAAGTTCTAAAGTACATAGAACTCAAAGCAATACAAACCACTGAATAAAATTTTCGTTATAATTTCGTCACCTTTCCAAGACTTTCTTTGCGTCAGGTACCACGTATCCTTAGGATTTTGTAGGAAATCATGTATCTGTGGTCCAGGTCGAGTAACCGCCGGCAGATTAGGAAGCAAATGATTTCTGATGTTCTTTTTTTAGGTCTGCGATGAATTAGACTAGCAACTCACGATTTCAAAAATGAAGCGACTTATGAGGAGAAAAAAAAAGAGAAAGAAGAATTGCGGCATTCGCTTTTCTTCCATTTCTTGTGGGACAATGACTTTACCGTGATTATGTTGCAGTCAGCAGATCAAACTCCACCTGAATAAGCTACATCCATGGCTCGACTCCAACTATGCTTTTGCAGACTAGTTCAAAACCACGAATTTGAGTTCATTACTTCCTGTCGAGTTACCGTAATTACCGTATGTCGTGAGCGGCATCGATTAGTGGGGATGGATAGTGGGGGTTCTGGGTCCACAAAGGGTTTCTCATAGCAGCAGCATATCTTTGTTATTGGAAATTGCAGTCAGCTTTGAGCAATTCACTGAATCCCTTCCTGAACAGCGAACGCAAAACTAAGCGGACAGAAAACAAACTCATTAAGAACGGATACTTTGAGGGCTAACGAGCCCGCAGATATAATATGCAGATATCAAGGGAGCGTTCTCTACGGCTCTCCATGAGGTGCTCACCCAATGCACAGCTACAGCGACATCAGAGCAGTTATTCAAAAACTATGGAAAACCTGAACTCTTTTGAATTACGCCATTGTCCACTAACTTTTAATGACAACACTTCCAATCTACCTTTTCTGCATAACAACTGACGTAACGACGCGATTCCATTGCTCCACAAATATTATTGTACCGCAAAGACTTTGTCTCCGCTCATTAAATCTTTACGCCTCAATGCTTCTCTTAAACTTTTTTTAAAACTATTGTTACAGGCAAAGCCAAAAGAGTACTCCGATTTCCAGACACTAATTTCGTCAACGACTGTTTTAATCCTCAGAATCAGTGTTCATAAAGGACAAAGAGTAGAGTGTCTGGCGTTAACCAATCCGCTTGTATTAATACGACAAGTATTAATTGTTTGTTCAGTTAAAGATGTTCGATCCATCTTGCGTTGCCTGTGGATCCTCGCCCTACGGCCTCGACTTGTTCGTCCTGATGCGTTTCTGAGGGGGCAAACCATTGGAAATATTGATGAATTTCTTTTAACTGCTTGAAACCTAGCAACCGCAAAAGGCGAAACCATTGTTAGTCCACAGAGGTCTCAACCACGCATTTCCGTTCAAACACTTTTTTTCTCGAATTTCTGAAATTCCACGCGATCGTCTCTGCTTAATCACTGAACTAATGTTTTTGGCGCCCTACTAGGTACAGCTTCACTCTTTGGGCGTACTAATACGTATAAAATTAATTCTCATCACCATTTTGATGAAGATCGTTTTCATATCGTAAGCCAGTAACTGGTAAACCAGCAAGTAAGCCTGGACTAAGGGTGCTACCTAGCCAAAACGGCGATATTTTCGTCACACAATATTTTGTATCCGCACCTGTCATATTCTACCACAGACCCAGAAATAACCAGCTTCTTAGCCGGCACTTCGAGATTTTTCGAGATGTTAAGGGGTGGGCTGTTTCATCTCTGAGAACTTCTTCTTTCTGCTCTGTGTTGGTCTTTCTTTCAAAAATGAATCTTTTAAAACGTCATGCAGATTCTCTTTGTACGGGGTGCAGCTTTTTCTTTGCAGACTCAAAGTTTCAGGGTATAGCTTCTGCGTGATCAGCAACTCAAATAAAGTGAGTAGCTTGCCATATTTTCCAACAAGCATGTCCTTTCAAACGTATCAAAATGGAAGATCTCCTGGCTCTATGACCACTAGTGCTATTCGAATTGACTGCAACGCTTTCAGTTGGTCTTCCCGACCCGCCTACGAACGTTCAGGCAGAAAACGGACCTCAAGCGGGTACTCTTCTCGTTTCGTGGACTGCTGTCACTAATCAGCCAAAACCACCTTCTCGAGCCGCAGTCCATTCGTACCTAATATACGCCGACGGCAAGAATATCGCCCAGGTGCCTTCAGCTACAGGTATGCTTCCTCCTGGAATCGTTCAATTAGCTTGAAAATTACAAAAAAAAAACTTTGCACCGGAATCTTCGAGAATGCAGTTGGGCAAGGTAAATGAGTAGTAAAATGAGAGCCGTTTAGTAAAAAAAAATTTGACTTGAAAAGCTGCGGTGCCTTGAAAACAGAGATTTTGCAGACACATCGGAAAATCCATCCTTGATCCTTCATGTTTCTAAGCTTTTGTTATTCCCTATACTTGGTGAAAAGAATTTTCAGTCTTTCACATCTCTTTTATCCATTTCTACATCCCATATCCTTACCTTGTTCTTAGATTCTGCAATCAGTTCACAATTTACAGTCTCTATAAGTGCTGCGTGCAAAACGCTTTGCTATCCAACGTAATCCTCACTATTGCAGCCGACCACGTTCTGTTGCGATTGGCAGACCTCTCCGACGATCCTCCAATTTTCATCACAGTTCGGACTCGAACGCGAGAGGGTGCAGTGTCGTGCGACTCAAACGTGGCTCGCGTTCCTCGTGGTCCGTCTTTTGGAGCGATTTCTGACGGCCTACTTCAGACCGCTCCTCTATTGGATATGGCGCAGTCCTACCCCACCGGTCATTACGCTACATCTCTTCCTGGGCCACAGACTGCACCTTACACTGCCCCACCAATGCTCACTTCAATGCCCTTTCAAGCTAATCCACTTTCTTCGTATACTGCCTCAGCCATTCAGGGATACAATAGTTTAGTCGGCGCCGACCGTATACCTACAGCAGCAGCAACTCTTGGCAGTAAAGCCATGGGCGGCACGATACCAGGGGCCGCGCAGTTACCCTCTGCAACCCTGCCAATGGGTGCAGTGGGGGCTGGGGCGATGCCCAGTGGCATGAACGCTTCTGGCGGGACGTTGCCGATTTCTACCGCACTAGGGACCAGTTCTATAGCTGGAGTGCTGTCGACGACGCCAGGACCACTTCCAAAGGTGAGTCGCTGGCGTTTCAGGCAAAAGAGTGAGCCGAAGTGAGCCACGCCAATTTTTCGATTTTGTTTCCCTCATGTATATGTGCGTGGAAAGCTTACTTTCCATTCTAATCAGTTCCTCTTTACAAAATTGGGGCAAAACCTTTATTTGATCCTCTTTCTTCGTTGTCATTCTTCTTTTTGAAAAGCAAACGAAACGGAAATCTCTTTATTGTAGAGATCGCACAGTTTTGTCATCTTGAGCCAAGAAAAACAAACTTCTGCCATGTCTGCTTATGATCTTACAGGATTATCGTTAAATCTGCTCATTTCAGTGGAAGACGTCACAAATGAAGCAATACTACACGTTTCACCCTCGATTGATCCGCGGAGATGGAACAACCACAGACGAACCGCGGCCATCCGTTCCTGATATGGAGAACAGGTCAGTCGTCCCCTTGCTGCCAATTTTTTTTAATGCCAGAATATTCAAATAAACAAAGTGTTGTTTTCTTCATAAACCAAAGCGCTTGTTTATCTCAACGTATCAGTTATCTGCTGCGACACCGTCAGTCGGAATGGGGAGGGCATTCTGAGTGGGCAGGACCTACAGACGCTAGAATGAGAGTGGAAGCATATGCACGACAGGGCGCTCGAGCCGGAAGCGCCGACGATCGACCTCCTGCGAGGCACAGGTGAGTTGTAGCAGTGTGTTTTTCGTCATGTGTCTGCTGAAGGAGATTTCATTGTAAACTCATGTTAAATAGAGAACGGGGAAGAGGGGGAAGGGTTACCAACGGATAACCGTCGTACACATCTACATCACATCTACGACTGTACTGAGCTAACAGAGGTGCTTGCCGAAGGACCAGCGATTTAGGTCGCTGGATCCGCTATCGATGGCACAGGAGTTAAGAGCAATTTCCGCACCACGTCTAAGTTGTGATACACTGCTTTTAAGTCTGCAGGATGGTCCAGAACTATGGGCATGAAAAAAGTCATCCGAAAACTAGTGTAACGACAACAGTCCATATTTCCCGGCACACTAAGCAAATAACCACTTAAAAAGGCTCTTGGCAAGCAGATGTGAAAATTATTTGCGTGGTTTCTCTTTTTACAAGATCTCTTTGCTCGGCGCACATCCATGAAGTTACTTGAGGAAGTGCCACGTAGGAAATTCACATCCAATTCGTGCTGTGATTTTAAGAGAGGTTTTTCTTTTTCAGAATCCACATTTTCGTGAAGTTTGGCATATCCTCGCCAGTACAACACTGATCAGAACGAGAAATACTTTGTAGTCAAAGATGTCCAAGTTTTTTATTTACTGGACTCTGAATTTTTTCTGATTCGTCCTCACACTTATATGATTTTTGATGGTGACAGATAGATAAATTCCACAGTCAGGATTACCTGGTAAATCTATCATTCAAAATTTTGATGCACTCTAGAATTTTCAGAATTTATAATTTTTCAAAGTACAACTCCGTATCCTCTTTCCTGTGCAATAAAAGAATGGAAATTCAGTGCTCGGATGCTGTAATCATCTGCAAAATATGGTACAAGTTTTAGCACGATGAAAACAGCGACGAAATCTATTTCCAAGAAAGAAACAATCTACCAATAAAGGCTGAGTCGCTGCAGCTACGAATCTGGAGCAGTCGATGGATCCAGTAATCATAAGCACGTGCAAAAACAAAACAAGCTACTACCCGCAGGTAGTACTAGACGTGTTGACCGGCGAAATTCAACAGAAACAGACTGAAGAAAATAGATACGAATCGACGGTGGTCAAGTTGATGTCCGGGATTCCCAAAGTTTCTTCTCACAAGTGTTTTTTTCGAAATTCAAGATTCAGGTGATGCTGAGAGGATATCGAAAATTTTCAAACCTCTAAAATCCCGAATTGTCCTCAAAATTAGAAGATCTCTGCTTGAAAGTTTCCACATGAAAGTTATACGTTCATGCTATATAGGCTGGTTCCGCCACGATTAGCAAGAGTGAAAAGCGAAAGTGGATTTGGCACGAGAAGTGAGCCCGACTTGCGACCGCCCACACTGGAAGACGATTGTCGCTGGTAAGTGGCGAGAGCCGTTTGAGCTAGGAAATCCGTTCCTGACTCTACTTTCCTAGGTTC